>NC_133658.1:723716539-724016539 GCF_037893015.1 Macrotis lagotis | reverse complement strand
CTACTGTGCTACCTAGCTGACCTTGAACATAGGATAATTATAAGAGATAATAGAGAAAAGGTAAAATTAATTAACTGTTTCTTTGCTTCTGGTCTTATGAAGAAGGATGAAATTTAGCTTGAGAAGTATGGAGCAAAATTTGTTATCAGAGAGCTAAAACTAAGGGGAAAGACAATTACCCACAATGAGTTCATAACACTAGGCTTAGATACACTCAAGTTCACGATTGGAGGGCATGGTTACTGAGTTGCTCTTGCTGATATAAATTTAAAAAATCACCCAGAATCGAAAGCAGTCAAACTGGAGTTAAATTCATATATTTACAAAATTTACAATTTACAAAAAAAAGAAAGAATGGAAGAATTTTTTAAAATCATGAACCAACGAATTTGACTTAATTTCCAGGCTAAATTCTGGTATTCATTATTAAAGAGAAGATTTGTCATCATTTAAAAAGGGAAATACTCATCACAATGATTAGTATAGTTTTATTATGGATACTCAATTTCCTTTTCTGACATACAGATTAAGGGAATATCCCAGGCATTTCAAAAAATAGTGTGAAGCCTATCATATTCTTTTTTTAAGATTTTATTTATTTTGAGTTTTACAATTTTCCCCATAATCTTACTTCCCTCCCCCCCCCCCCATAGAAGGCAATTTGCCAGTCCTTACATTGTTTCCATGGTATCATATTCTTTCTGATTTGATGTTTACTTTGAGTGCAACTTCAAGCAGAAAGGTCCTGGAATTTATCCTTGGCTCTTTGTCATTCACCAATCAATGGCTTAGTTAGAATCACTCCCATTAAATTTATATATGACACAAATCAGGGAGGCATAGGTAACATACTGGATAACAGATACAGGATTCTAAAGGATCTCAGCAGCATATATAATAGGCCAAATCTGCTAAGATGCAATTTCATAAGAATATGTATGTATATATATATATATATACATATATATATATGTAAAACCCTATTCTTGAATTTTTTTTAATAAAACTAGGATGAAAAAGTATACTTTGCTAATAATTCATGTGGGAAAAGGGTCTGAGAATTCTAGTAAATGGGAAGATCAATATGGATGAATTAATAGTCTGAAGTGGCAACCAGAAAAAAAAAACTAACATAATTTTGGGTACATTGATAATGGCAGCATTATCTGCATATTATCCTGGGAAGATCACATCTGTATTGTTGTCTTCAGTTCTGGAGAGGCCATTTTAGAAGGACTTGAAAATATAGTGATTACAAAAACATGAGACTTGCATGGTATAGAGACTGAATACCCTGGAAAGCAAAGATGTGATGGAGGAACTAGCAATGTTTTGCTTGGAGATGACTCAGAGGAGATGATGCCAACTTAATGAATTTGAATTGTCATATGGAAAAGAGATGAGACTTATTTTGGATCCCAGAGGAAAAATGAAGAATATATACAGAAAGGAAAATTTAAGTTAAATATAAAGAAAAACTCCTTATATGAGTCATCTGCTTTAGAATGTGGCAGATTCTCCAATCACTAGAGAGTTTTGAGTGATTTTTTCAGCTAGAGTTTGTGTAGGAAGGAACAACCTTCAAAGTCCCTTTCAAATTTGAGATTCCATGTTTCTATATTTAGGCATTTGGTACATTTCATGGACATTATACCATTAAAATGCCATCTTTCTAATATAGTGGATCATTTATCTGTATATTTTCTGCATTTTTATGTATTGGAATGCTTGACTGAAGTTCTTGTTATTTTATTTTTGTTAAAAAGAAGAGAGAGATTTAAACTGAGAAATGTCAATAATAAAAGAGGCATTTAATAATTGCTTATAAATGCTAAGAGTTAAGAATTCAAAGAAAGAGAAAAATCTGTCCTCATTCTCAAGGAGTCAGCTATGTAACCTCTTTAACAAAAAATAAAATCAAGTTTTTCACTTTTTTCCCATAGTATTACATTTTCCAAAGTCAATCCTTATCTTTATAAAATGAATTGAATCTCATTAAGCAAACAACTTTTCCATATATTATTCAACATAAAAGAAGTCAGAATCATTGCCAAGGTTTGCAAAATAATTTTGATTACCTTAAATCTTATGATTTAGGATAATAGTTGACAATTCTATAAATTTTCATGATTTGCAAAAATATTTTCCTCAGGAGAACCTTTGAAGTAGGTTGTGTAAGTATTATTCCCATTTTTAGAGATGATGAAATGGAGACTCGGAGAAGATAATTTACTTTACCCATGATTATTCAGCTAATGTGGAATTCCATATCCTGTCTGAACCCATCAATCTTTTCACCAGGTCAATTGTGGAGGGTTCTTTAAATTGAGAATAGTAAGGCTCATAGCAAGATTTTAGCCTTTAGTGGAATATATGGGGCGTGGGTGGAGAGAGAGAGAGAGAGAGAGAGAGAGAGAGAGAGAGAGAGAGAGAGAGAGAGAGACACTGATGACTAAGACTAAAAAAGATGGACAATCAATCCATTAAAACTCCCTACTGATATGTAGTCAAAATTGGTAGTAATGACACTCATCCTTTCATATTCAACCCTAACTGAAACTGTTATGTTCTTTTTCCCATTAAGGATGCCATTACTGTTCACTTTATCTTAACTTCACTTTCAAAAAATATATTGGGACCTAGCTGTGTGGCCTTGGGCAAGCCACTTAACCCCATTTGCCTTGCAAAAGCCTAAAATATATATATTGGGGTAGGACAGCCCCAGGAAGTATCATATAAAGGGGCAGATCTTATGCTCTGAATCCTACCTTAGATAAGTCTATTGTTTAATACTTCAATTTTAAAGAATGTGATAATTCCTATTTTCTCTGCAATTTTCTTAACGTATGGTTTACAATCATCTAGCAAGCATAATTATAATAAGTGATTGAACTTCTTATAATGGAAATGAGATATGGGTCCCAGAAAAGTTGTCCCTTGTGCCATCAAACATTCTACCTGAAAAGGTTTACTTTTCACTAAAGGTGAAAAATGGTTGATTTGCTGCTTTTGGTCACTTAAAAGTTTAAGATTATTGAGAGTTTATGTGATCAGAAAAAAACAAACAGACCAAGAATGATTCAAGAGTAGGAGACAACAGATGGACACAGACCAAGTCTAGCATTGGTATCTAAGAAATAGTTAAAGACATTGGATAGAACTATTGTGGAAAATTTATGGAAAATCTTTGATTAAAAAAACTCAAAATGGTATAAAGTATCAACAATGTGGAGTGAATACTCCCTCTAAAGCAGAACTTCTTGACATTTTTGGTGATTTTTTGATAACTGGTAAAGCCTATAGATCCCTTCCTAGAATCATTTTTAATGCATGAAATATCAAAGAAAGCAATTATATTTGATTTTTTATTTAAATATTTAAATAAATGGATTATATTTAAAACCTTTATCAAAATGTATTTTGCATAAAGTTGATGGATTTCAGATTAAGAACTATTGCTCATGGATCCATCAGTGTTGAAGTAATAGAAAAAGTGAGTCTGTATGACCAACTTGTCCCTAGAAATCAAGATCATAGGATCATTACATTAGGGATGTTAGAGCCCATTTCGGGGATGAGAACCTGAGACCCAGTTAAGTGATTTACCCAAAGTTTTTTAGATCTAAGCATATCTGGCTTTTGAACCCAGTTCCAATTTTAAACAGTCTTCTTCTTGACTATTCTGTCTCAACAGTAGAAGATGATCAGATTGATCAAAAATATAGTACCTCAGCAAAGTTGGAGATTGGGTATTGACATACACAATCAAAATTTTGGTAATGATATTTCAAGTAGGGAAGAAAGAGTTCTCCAAGAAGTAGTTGAAATTAGTTCAATTCTGTGGGGTTTTCTAGTGCTGAATATAGCATTCTGTCCAAAAATCTCCTTTTTATTTCTTAGGACTGGTTACAAGAAGAAAATAGTACCCCTATTGTCAGGAAGACTCATCTTTGGAAATTTAAATCTGTCCTCAGATACTTATTAATTGTAGGAATTGGAAAAGTCACTTAACTTGTTTGCATCAGTTTCCTTATGAAACTGTGAAGCAATGTGGAGAAGGAAATGATGAACCACTCCAGTGTCTTTGCCAAGAAAACTCCAGTGGGATCATGGAGAGCTGAACATGACTGAAATGACTCAACAACAATTACAGTTACAGTAACAATAAAATAAACTCCTTGGTAAGGATTTCTGGGAGACAGGGCGGGGCAGATTTGTCTTTGTATCTTCAACATCTAGTAAAGTTTCTCTTACATAATAGGCATGTAATAAATTGTCATTATTGGTTGGTTTAGATAAGATGTATGTACTTCTTTGAATCTGCTTGATAGAAGAGGATCAAATATCATAACGTCAGCATGATCTCCATAACTCTTTGGCCTTCTACCTTTCCAGTCTTCTTATGCCTCAATCTCTTTCATGTACTCTGTGATCCAGTGACGCTAGCCTCTTTAATGTTGCTTGCAAAAAAATAATAAAAAGTCCTTCATTATCCTACTTCAGTAAATTTTCATTCTTTCCCTTGAATGTTCCCCCTCCTTGACTCTACCTCTTGGCTTCCCTAACTTCCTTCAAGTGTAAGCTAAAATTATATCTTTAAAGAAGTTTTTCCCTGTTTTCTTTGATTGCTGATGCCTTATCTATCAAATTATCTCCAATTTATCATGGCTATATCTTATTTGTACATAGCTATTTATATATATTGTCTCCTCCCAATAGATTGTTAGTTACTTGAGAGGACTGTTGTTTGCTTTTCTTTGTTATCTCTGCACTTAGCATAGTGCCTGATGAATAGTTGTCATTCAATAAGTTCTTATGGATTTAACTAAAGGCAAAAATCCAGTATTTTTTAAATAATGGATTCTCTATTTACCTGATCACTGACCTACTCTTCCTCCTGACCTAAGGTGAAATTGTCTTTTCTTGCCAGCCACAAGTATTCTTGAGTATTTCAAATCACAAATCAATCATACTACCATGCTATCCAACAACAGAAGTTTAAACATATCCATAGTTTAATGTTGAATAAAACAACAAAGGTAATTTGACAGATGCTAATGGAGAATCATTATGTAACAAAATAATTAGGCTTAAATGAGAAGCAATTAACATAAATACCTATAATTAACAATATTTCAATACTGCCAAATCAGGTTTTAAACCATCTCTTCATAGGCTATAAACTCCTTGAGGTCAAGGAAGAGGTCTTATCTAAATAGTATATCTTCTCTCAGGGACCAAAGCTCTTCACACAGCATTTACATTTTTTAATTGATTGGTTGCCTCTTTGTTATTTCTTTAGTCTCTGTAAACAATGGCATTTTGGGCAACTCTCCTTGATGTCTGATCCCATAGTTTAATCTCCATCATGGACATATATTCTAGTTTATATTCCTCAAAAGACAAAGATTCTAGAGAAATTTGGTTCTTGCAATGAATGTGGTAGTGTAAAGAAGAAGATAGAGCACAATGAGAATGGAGTTTGGCTATCCACCATCTGAGTATCTTGGAGGCAGAGGGAAAGGAGAAAATGGGTATGGTACAGATAGTCTATCTTTTCCATTAGGAAGCCCTTCTTTCTGCTACAACTATTCATTTCTAAACTAAGTTACCTCTTATCCATCAGGGGAAAAAACAGACTTTTTCCTTTCTGAACTACTTGAAAATGACCCATCATTTTGCTCCTTTTCAGTAGGGTGATATTTGTTATTCCTTTCTGAAAGGTCAAGTAAAACCATGCTGATCTGAGAGATCATTCTGTCTACAGTGACGCTGGCATGTCTACTTGACTCTTGTCTATTTGATATAGTTGATTTACTTTTGTATCAAGTATTTGCTTGATATGATCCTTTCAGGCTAGAGAATCTTAAAGGGGACTTTAGAAAGTAATAGTATTAGGATCTCAGTAACTCAGACTTTAGACTCAAATGGTCAAATGGTGCAAAGTATTCAACCTTCCTCTGGGGCCCAAACTTACCAGGGCTAGTGGGAAATGGGCTAGTATCCCTTTAGAATTAGTGAATGAAAATGTTTATTCTTTGATAGCCTTTAAGTTCCTTGAGGGTAAGAACTGTTTCATTTATGTCTTTGTGTCCCTAATGGCTTAGTACAATATCTGATATAATGTATTCCCCCTTAATAAATTCTTATTGATTAATTGAAGAAGACAGAATACAAGTGACAGTAGAAGCCTTCAGGCTAACATTAATTCTATTTTTTGATGGATTTCTCTAGCTATTGACTGACTGCCTGCTGTCCCTACTTGATCCTAGTCAATTATTTAACTGAGGGTTAGCAATGATTTTTAATTTTGGTTAGATTCTTGATGTTTATCTTGTATTTTCTCAATCCACTTTGGCACCTCTAACAAAACCACAAAATTATAGTGTTTAGGTTTTATTAAATGTCTTTCTTCAAACTCTAGCCGCCAAGCAAAGAAATATGGTTGCAGGGAAAAAAAAAAAAAGATAGGCATCCTTGCCTATCAGACTTAATGACTTTAAAATCTAACCTTTATTATACCTACTCAAAAGTAATAAAATCAGTGATCTAAGTGGAGCCTTCTTGCAAGAGCCACAATCCCCATGGTCTATCTATGTATGATACAGAAAATGAAGTCCAGGAAATTAAATGACTTGCCCTAAATCATATATCTGATTAGTGAATGATGATTAGAACCCACATCTTAGGACTTTTAAGTCAGAGTTATTTCTGCTTCCCCATTTTGAATCTTTATTCCTTCACTTAAATATTTGATTAGAGATTATATCCCAGTGCTTTCCATGAAAAAAAAAAAGATAGGCAGCCTTGCCTATCAGACTAAGCATATGTCTTCTGATTCTGGATACAAGATAAGAGAGTAAGTAGAGTGATGATCAAAACTTGAAATGGAAGCCTTAAAGAGGAGATTTAAAAGGGGAGGCCCAGATGTTGGAGATGAGGGAAACTGAGATCCAATTATCCTGGAGAGCAATTTGGAACTATACCCAAGGGGCTATAAAATTGTGTATACCAATGCAACAATACTACCACTAAGTTTATATCCCAAAGGTATCATAAAAAGGGAAAAGAACTTATATGAACAGAAATAGTTACAGTGACCCTTTTTGTGATGACAAAAAACTGAAAATTGAGGAGATGCCCACCAATTGAGGAATAGCTGAACAAGTTGTGGTATATGAATGATGAGCAGAATTTTAGAAAATCCTGTAACGACTTATATGAACTGATGTTGAGTGAAGTGAACAGAACCAGAAGAACATTGTACACATTAACATTAACAGTGTAATTAGATCAGCTATGATAGACTTAACTCTTCTCAGCAATACAGTGATCAAAGACAGTTCTAAAACTTGTGATGAAAAATGCCATCCACAGCCAGAGAAGGAAATATGGAGTCTGAATGCAGACCAAAGCATGCTATTTCCAATTTTAAAAATCGTTTTTTATGCATCATATTTTTTCCCTCTCCTGGTTTTTTTTCCCTTTTGTTCTGATTCTTCTTGCATAACATGACTAATATGGAAATACTCATTGTTAAGGGGAGTGGGGATAGAAGGGGCAAAGGGAGGAAAAACTTTACCAGAAAAATGAATGTTGAAAACTATCTTTGCAAGTAGGTAGAAAAATAAATAAATAAATTATTTTTAAAAAAGAGAATTACATGAACTGATGCTGAGTAAAGTGAGCAAAACAAGGGGCACATTGTACACATTAACATCAGCATTATGTTATGATCAACTCTGATAGACTTGACTCTTCTCTGCAAAACAGTGATCTAAGACAATTCCAAAAGATATGTGGTGAAAAAATGTCATCTATATCCTGAGCAAGAACTGCTTATGTTAATTTAAGCCTGACAATTAGCATCGAGCAAACACAGGTTCTCCACCAGTCAGCACCACACCATCCATATATGGAGCCATTGCTTAGCAAAAGGAGAAATTTTGAATATTGTAGATAAGTTCACTTATATACAGTATCCTTTCCAAAGATGTACATATTGATAACAAGGTTGATACATGCATTGCCAGAATTATTTCAGTGTTTGGAAGACTGAAGGAAAAAGTGAGAGAGAGAGAAAAGGTATTAAAATACCTATCAAATTGAAGGTCTACAGTCATTGTGCTGACTTTGTTTATAAAAAACTTTGTGAAATCTGGATAGTCTATCAGCATCATGCCAGGAAACTGAATTGCTTCCATTTGAATTGTCTTAGGAAGACCCTGAAGTTAACCTGATAATAACAGGAACTGGACACAAGGTGCTTTTTGAAGCTGAAATGCCAAGCATTCAAATTCTATTGGAGAGAGCCTAACTCTATGAGGCTGGTCAATTATTTGAAGCCAAATATACATTTGCTTAAAAGTCGATTTTTATCGAGAACTAATACAATATAAGGAGAATTAATAATGCAAGACAAACACTGTCATGGAGGACAAAAGAAGAGATGCAAACACATTCCCAAAATCTCTGTGAGGAGATTAATTGAATGACATAGGAGACAGTGGCAAAGAACTTCCCATCCTGGTATGTCCACATCAAAGAAGGTACTATGCTCTAGGAGCAAAGAAGAATTTCAGTGGCTCAAAGGAAATGTGAGATGTACAAATTTAGAGACATCTCCACTCTAAATGTTATGTGAAAAATGTGCCCAAATGTGTCCAATCTATGATACAGCCTTCTGAGCTTGTATTGGTCTGATCAGCCACAGCTGGAAATACTGTACCTTATTTTGATCTTTGAAAATGAAGGACAGTGGCTAGTACTTCTTGTGAAAAAAGATTTAGGATTCTTAATTTCTTGTATTGACTATAACAGCTAACAATGCAAGGTGGCATCATCCAAAACTCACCCATCCATTCATATTTGCATAATTTAATTTGTTAAGCTTCACAAAATGCTTTCTATATATTATTCCATTTGATACTCATTGCAAACTTATGATGTGGCTTTCTCCTAACATGTTTTTGCATGACCTTTAATATTCTTTTCATAACTTTTTTCAATTTATAGCAGCTGATAAGATGTCCACACAAAGTGAATTTTTGTTAAACAGTTTTCTAGTTTCTTCAACAATTCTTGTTCTGATTTGCTTTCACACAATTCCAAAATCAAAGGTTACCAAATTTCAGAGTTGGAAGGGACTTCGTGAGTCATGTCATCCCAAATCATAACTGAGCAATATCCCAGAGAAGAGATTATTTGACCTTTGATTGAATATTTCCAGTGCTTGGAAATTCACTACCTCTAAAAACAGCAAATTCCACTTTTGAATAGTTCTAATTATGTCTCTGATTGCAAAGATCTCAGTACCACTGAGCTCCCTCTTCATAAAAAAAAGGCTAGAGAGAATAGACATGGAGTGCTGATTATAAAATTTGCTTGGATCAAATTTTTGTCTAAGGTCAGTTTTTTTAAATTTTGGGTTTTGCCTTTACAGTTTTAGAGAAATTATTTTCTCTTGTGGCACTGCTTAATAGAAACATAGAGTATAACTTTTTCTTTAGCAACTTGCATTCAAATCTAGTATTTGACTTCTTTTTTCTGGAATCCAGGTAAAGTAATTTCATATCTTTTTAAAAAAATATAAAATTTATGGATCCATTTTTTAAAACATAACCATATTTCCCTCTAGGATTCCTCCTCCTTCCCCCTCAATTATTAATAATGTTTTGAAGTTAGAAAGTTTAAAAAAAGAGAGACTAAAATCAGCAAATTTGATCAATACATCACAAGTTTGAAAACATGTCTAATGTACTACATTTTTGGACCTTCAACCTATAAAGTACAGAGTGGAAATGTCTCTCACATTTCTTCTTTGAAGCCATGTTTATAGTTCGCAATTTTTCAGAATTTACTTTTGATTTTTTTTTGTAATTATTCCTTGCATTTGCCTTCCTTCCATTGTTTAAGTCATTGTATACATTGTATTATTAACTCTTCTTATTTCATTCTCCATCAGTTAATAGAGATCTTTGCATGCTTCTTTTAATATATCATATTTATATTATGTTTTTAATAGCACAGTAACATTCCATTATATTTATGTAGCACAATTTGCTTAGCTATTCTTCAATCAACAGATATCTGTTCTGTTTTCATATCTTAACTATCAATAAAGTGTTGCCATAAATATTATGGTGTATATGGTGACTTCCTTTTTATCAGTGTTTTCCTTGGGATATAACCCTAGTAGTGGAATCTTTAAGTCAAAGGGTATAGATATTTTACTCACTTAATTTATATAATTTAATATTATTTTACAAAATGTTTGCACTGGTTCAGTGCTCCACAAGAATATATTGGTGTGTTTATTTTCTCTAAAAACTTCCAACGTAGTGGTGACTAGGTGGCGCAGTGGATAAAGCACTGACCCTGGAGTCAGGAGTACCTGAGTTCAAATGCAGCCTCAGACACACCTAGCTGTGTGGCCTTGGGTAAGCCACTTAACCCCATTGCCTTGCAAAAACTTAAAAAAAAAAAACAACTTCCAACATTGACTATCACCAAATTTTGTAATCTTTGCCAGTTTTTAGTGAGATGAAGCCTTAGAGATAGTTTAACTTGGATACCAAAATCCTTTCAGAGAAATTTGATATAAATTTCTCCTCCCATTCTACCATTTTTCTTCTTATACGAAGCATAGCAATTTTATACATGCAGGAAACTTTTCAGTTTAATGTAATAAAAAATATGTATTTTGTATTTTGTAATTACCTCTATTTTTATTTAAGAATATTTCTTATATAACATCTATGCTTTTTCTCTCTGTTTTTTAAAATAGTATGATTTTTATTATTGAAGTCATATATCTTATTGCATAGTGAATGAAGCCTACTTTTTTATAGACTATTTTTGGTTGTCCCAATAGTATTCTTTAATCAAATATAATTCTTTCCTAAGTTCTTTTTTTACCCAATTTATTGAACACTGGGATCATTGAGTTCTATTATTCCTGATTCTCCCTTGTCTAATTTGTTTCATTGTTCTATCTTCCTAGTTTTTTTTAACCTACAGTAAATATTTTGATGACAACTGCTATATAAAAGAATTTAAAGTCTGAAGGTGCCTTTTTGCCTCCATCCTTATTTTTATAATTTCCTTTGATTTTTTAAAATCTTCCATTTCTCTAAATTAATTTTATTATTTTATTAATTCTAAAATTAACCCTTAAATGGTTGGTAGAGAATTTAAAATATAGATTAAGTTTGGTAGGATTGTGATTTTTAATATATTGACCCAATCCAGTCATGAGCATTAAATATTAATTAAACTGTTTAAGTTGTTCTTTATTTTATTAAGGAATATTTTATAATTGAATCTATGTACATATTTTGTGTGCTTTGGTAAACAGATTCACATATATTTCATACATTTTGTAATTATTGGAATGAAATTTTCTTTTCTATTATTGCATTTTGGACTTCATTATTATTATTACATAAAGATGCCAGTTGAGGAAATCATTTTTTGGTTTCTTCAATTTTTACTTTATAAATTTAAAAAATATTTTAACTTATTTTATGTAAATACAATTTTTAAATATTCATTTTAAAAATCTTAGGCACAAAATTCTCTCCCTTCCTCCTTCCCATCCCCTTTCATTTGGAAGGCATACAATCTCATATAGATTTTACTTATGAAATCATGCAAAACATATGCCCATATTAACCATTTTGAAAAAGAGAAAACAAACTCCTTTAAAACCCACCCTTCCTCTCAAAACACCTTAAGAAAAATAAAAGTTAAAAAAGGATACTTCAATCTGTACTCAGACTTCATCAGTTTTTTCCCTGAAGGCAAACAGCATTTTTCATAAGTCCTTCAAAATTGTTTAGAATGACATTTTGATGAGAATAATTGAGTCATTCACAACTGATCAACAAACAATACTTTTGTTACTAATACAAGGTTCTCCTGGTTTTGCTCATTTCACTTTGCTTCTTTTCAGGTTTTTCTGAGAATATGCTGCTTGTCATTTCTTATATAGCATAATACAATTCCATCACACTCATATACCTCAACTTATTCAGTCATTCCCCAGCTGACATCCCCTCAATTTCCAATTCTTGCAGCTACAATAGGAAATGCAAGAAATATGCTTGTATATATAGGTTCTTTTCCTTTAAAAAACTCTCTTGCATATAGATATAGCAGCACTACAGGATCAAAAGATATACACAGTTTTATAGTAATTTGATCACAGTTCCAAATTGCTCCCCAAAATGGTTAGTTCACAACTCCACCAACAATGTATGTGTCTCAATTTTCCTATATCTCCTCCAGCATTAGTTTCCTTTTCTGTCATATTGACCAATCTTATAGGTATAAGATAGTACCTCAGAATTACTTTAATTTGCATTTCTCTAAACTATCTATCTATCTATCTAAACATTTTTACTGTTTTGTATCTTTTTCTGAGGCAAATGATTTTAAGTGACTTATCTTAGGTCACATGACTATTTATTGTCTGAGGCCACATTTGAACTCAGGTACTCCTGGACCCAGGGTCGGTACTCTATCTACTGTGCCATCTAGCTGCCTTTAAAATATTTTTCCATATGTCTATAGATAGCTTTTATTTCTTCATTTAAAAATTGCCTGTTCATAACCTTTGACTATCAATTGAGGAATGTCTAATGTACTACATTCTTTTTTTTTCTTTTTTTAGATTTTTCAAGACAGTGGGGTTAAGTGGCTTGCCCAAGGTCACACAGCTAGGTAATTATTAAGTGTCTGAGGTCGGATTTAAAACCCGGTACTCTTGACTCCAAAGCCGGTGATCTATTCACTGCACCAACATACTACATTCTTATAAATGTAAATCAGTTCTCTATATAGTTGTAATTTTCTCAATATATTTGCTGATTCTCTGGGATTTTCTAAATAAAATCGATTTTATCAGAAAATTGCTATGGCTTTATTTCATTTTTACCTTATCTTGCTACCTTTAATTTCCTACTTTTAGTAGTAACTTTTCCAGTATTATGTTAAATAGTATTGGTGAAATCAGAAATCCTTGCTTTTTTACAATTTTTAACAAGAAAGTTTCTAGCTAGTCTCTATGGTATATATTTTGTTTTGGTTTGTGATAGATTTTTTATAATGCTTATTAAAAGGTACTTTTGAACCTATAGGATTTAAAGCATAACTGAGAACTGTGCTTTTGTCAAAGATTTTTTCCTGCATTTTTTGAGACAATCATATGGATTTTGATGGATTTGTTTTTAAATATGACTGTTTTCCTAATGTTGAACTCCACTTGCATCACTATTTTAAATTCAAATTATTCATTATTACTGAATCTGACTGTAGGATAAATTACTGTAATCTGCTGACAGGATAATTATTTATTAATTTTGAATCATTGATATCGGTCGATAGTTTTCTTTCATTTCCTCTTTCTTCCTTGGATTAGGCGCTATATTTATCTCTTAAAAGGTATTGACTAAGGGGCTTTCTTGCTCATTTTTTTTCAGAATAATTTGTATAGTAATCATACCATTTGTTCTTTAAAGAGTTGATTGAATTCTCCTATGAACCCATGAGTGCCAGTAAGTTGTTTGTTTTCCTTTTTGTATATTCTTTATAATTAATTTTTTGAGATTGAATTATTTACATTCTGTATTTGGTCTTGTTAGTTTGGGTATTTTATATTTTTGATCATATGCCTCTATTTATTTTATTTTCAGTTTTGTTAGAATATAATCACATGAATAAAGGTTAAGGTTAAGGGTCTGATAATCATTTGTATTTCTTCCGATTTGTTGTGCTTTCAACTTGTTTGATATTTTGGTCATTTGAGTTTCTTCCTTCTTTTTAATACTATTGTTTAAAGGTTTGTCAAGTGTAGTAATCCTTTCAAAGAATAGTTTTTTAGTTTCATTTATTACTTCTATGGTGCTTTTGTCTCTTTTATCTATTTCTCCTATAATTTTTAAAAATTATCTTCTTTTTCTTTTTCTTGTTAGCATGGTTATCCTATAGAGGAATTGGGCAGCAACATGGAACATGAAAAGAGACATTACTTGGAATCAGAACACTTGTATTATATTTTGACTCTGCTTTTTATTTTTTCTGTAGAATATTTGTAACCCAGGGTAACTAGAAGAATGTTTTCTTTGATAGAAGAAGGGGAGTTTGATTTAGAGGTAGATATTGGAAAAAAGAATGAATTCCTTTTTTTGAAATTTGAAATGCTTATCAAAACTTCAAGCAGATGTCTAATATTTAGGAATGAGCTAGGCCAATCAGGAATTTAGCCTAAGAGAAAAATTGAGAGTAACTACACATATATGATAATTAAGCCTATAGGAATAGATGATTAAAGGGAATATAAAGAAATAAGACAAGTACAAAATTTGGGGGGTCTTTCATTTTTAGCCAGAAGACCATGGATAGTCATCCATCCATTAAAGGAAATTGAAAAGTCACTTCCAAAAATTAGGAGACAAATAATCAGGAGAAAATAATGGTAGAAGTCAATACAAATCAACAAGCATTTATTAAACACTAAGTATGTGCTAGCAAAAGGTTAATTGCTGGGAATAAAATAGAAGTGGAAAGAAAGGTAGTATCTGCCCTCAAGGAACTTATACTAAGGCTTAATTAGTGCAAAAAAGAATTTCCTGAAGAGGTTGCATGTATTTGAATTGTAAATATGAAAACCATCAGTATGAAATTGTAATTATAAATTATAAATTGTAAATATAAAATAGTAAATTATAAATAAGAAATCATGTAAATGTGAAAAATATGATAATTGATTCTAGCCCAGTGGAAATATGTAGTGTGACCCTTTGAGGGGATCCTTGATTCATATTAATTGTATTTAAATGTATTCTAATGGGAAAGACAATGAACCAAAGAAGGTTGAATGGGAGAGTGGAAAGTATGTCACCAGTGGTAGAGTAGAGATATTTCAGAGTCGGGACCACAGATCCTGATAGAAATGAAGATATGGCTAGGCTGAGCACTTCCCCTAAAAGCACTGGTAAGAGCTGACCAAGAAGAAGGAGCTGAAAATAAGAATGTGCTTACAATGTGAGAAGGTCAGAGGTGGAAAACTTTCAGACTGATGAAATTTCTTTTGGAGAGTCAGGTCTAGAGCCCTGAGATGAATAGATGTACTCAGAAATATTGGATTAAAGATTATCCGGTAGCAGTTTCAAAAGCTGAAAAGAAGAGACTATTAGATTTACAACTTTATAAATCAACAAGGTGGTGCAGTGGATTTATCTTTCTGGGCTCTACTGGTCTCATCTAAAAACAAATAAAACTTTTTTGACTTTTTTTTCCTAATAAATATCAAAACTCCCCATTGTATCAACACTGATTGGATGACACTGATATCTGGGAGGGGGGAGACTTCACATATTTTGTGGGATCTTTAACATAACCAATTAGGCACAAAGGTACAGAGTTGGGAAGGGGCACTCTTAACCTGCATTCCTCCTAACCTAAAGGAATGAGCTACATTCTGAGTTGAGGGTCACTCATTTGATGGACAAGCCAGAAGCATCTTTTCAGATTCTGCCTTCTAATAAGAGGAGTTGCATAAAAATTTCTTTTCAAAATTCCATATTGGGAACCAGTTTTCTAGCCTGACTGACACATGCATAATCATCAAACTTAGAGAAATTTAATAAACAGATATGTTAATCTAATTTGGTTGCTTCTTTCTTAAACTCAAACTGTGCAGGCAAATGTTTGTCACTTATTAGGACAAATTCTGGAGGTTAACACCATGTTTAGTGTAATTTTTTATTAAGGTCAACTCTGGCCTCAGACATGTACTAATATGTATGACTGGGCAAGTCACTTAACCTTATTTGTCTCAGTTTCCTCATCTGTAAAATGAGTTGGAGAAGGAAATGTCAAACCAATCCAGTATCCTTGCCAAGAAAACCCAAATAGGTCAGAGTCAGAGATGACAACCAAAAAGCATTACCACTTCTTGCTCAAGTATGACTTGGACTAGACAGAGTTTTTCAAAGGCTACTAGATCTCTTTTATCACAAAAAGATAGGGAAAACATTAGAATAAAAGAAGCCTGGGTTGAAGGGGATGTTTGGAAATGAATGAAAGTACAATGGGAGAGCAGGACAAATGTGGATAGGGACTGAGGTAGGGGTAGATAAGGTAGAGCTTAATGGAAAGTGTCAGAAGAAGGGAGCTTCCCCTTAGAATGAATCACAAGTATAAGGAGAAGAGGAGATGAAAGCTTAATAGGCAAAGGATGAAGAAAATCCCAGCTAACTATGAGAGAGAGAGAGAGAGAGAGAGAGAGAGAGAGAGAGAGAGAGAGAGAGAGAGAGAGAGAGAGAGAGAGAAGCTCCTTTAGGCCTTATGATGATAGAAGGTAGGGTCAGATTGTTATTTTTTCATTCTTCAGAATAAAAGCTGGAAGCAGCAGGATAAATAGCCATCTAGGTCAATAAATAAGGGAAGTGAATAGGCATTTATTAAGTTCCTTCTATGTACAAAGCACTATGGTAAGTGCTTTACAAATATCACCACATTTGATCTTCACAAAAGCCTTGGAAGCTAGGTACTATATTATCCTCTGTTGAGGAAGCTGGAAAATAATAGAGACAAAGATTAAGTTATTTACCCAGGTTGCAGATCTTATATGTTTGAGATCATATTTGAAATCAGGTCCTCAAATTAATCCGCTGCTCCACCTATGTCCCCAAAGGTTTGAAGAACTCACTTGCTTCTAGATCCTTTGCCTAATGAACAAATGGAAGAAACAGATAAAATAGTATCTATCTAGATTCTAGATATACCACATGTAGAATGTATACTTGGCTTTGAGGACCTACCAAGTCCTGGGTGGGAACCTCACAGGAAAGGCCTGCTATCTGAATTACACAATGGTTACAGAAGCCTGAGACATTTTCTGTGACCATTTGGTGAAGGAAGGCCAGGTAGATAATGCTTCCACATGTGGCATTGAGGGAATTTGTTTTATTTGACTATGCATATTTGTCATAAAAATTTTTTCTTGAATTTTAGTGGGGTGGTAGGGAAAAAACTAACTTTTTTTTAATATATGGGGAGATAAACTACAGATGGGAATGGTTTATGCACTTTCACACAACTTTATCAATTTTAGGGTTTTACATAAATATGTTACTCTATTACAAGAGACTTCTCAGTAGCAGCTAGGTGTAACAGACCAGGAGGACCTGAGTTCAAATCTGTAACAGACACCTAATATTAACTTACCTGTCTGACCTTGGGCAAGTCACTTAATCTCACTGCCTCGCAAAAATTATTTTAAAAAAGACTTCTCATGAAGTAGAAATAATCTGTAAATGTTCATAATGTAAAAATAAAACATCAATAAAACTTTAAAAATATGGTGAAGGGAGGATTAGATGCTGCAATAGATATCTGTGTTGATAGTATCCTGCAGCAGCTAGGTAGTACAATGGTTAAAGTGTTGGGCCTCAAATCAGAAAGACTTGCGTTCAAATCTAAACTCAGACATTTATTGGTTGTATAACACTTTGTTTGGATCAATTCCTCAACCTAAAATAGGTAAAAGACTTAAACTTCTTTCTCAGGATTGTTGTGAGGATCAAACAAGATAATCTGGAGCACTTAGCACAGAGACTGACATAAAGTAAGTGCTTTATAAATTTTATTATTATTATTATTACCCAGGAAGCTCATGGTTTTAGAGGTATAAAACTATTATTTCCTAAAATATAATGGCAGAAGCAAAGCAGAGTATTTTCAACTTCTACATTTTTTGACTTCTTCCACATGCTATGGTTCTTGCCTACTAAGTCACTCAGTACCATTGTTTTCTAAGACATATTTGGTGATAAAGACCAGGATAAGTAATATCCCCTTGTAAGAATTACATTTTTGTTTGAGTTGCCAACCCAAATTGCCCAGAGTGGCTTGACCCAGGACCTAATTCTCAGAATATCTAGAAAAGAGAGGAGTTGGTGCTGCAGAAGGAAATTGATTTCTGTTATGGTCTTTACCTACCTAAGGTCAAAGGAAGGTAGAGATACTGTAACTTCTTCAATTTGCTGACCTGAAGTAGAGTAATTCACCTTGTGAGTAAAAAGAAGGGACTGGAAATCAGAATGTGCTTCCAATGTGAGAAGGCCAAAGGTGGAATGAACTTTCAGGTTGATGAGGATAAGTTCAAAGTCAAAGAGCTCTTCAAATCCAGACCCTGAGAGGACCTGGAGTGAAGGCATTCATCCTCTCAGCTCAACTGAGGGAGGCTGGCCTGGTAAATGATCACACTTTTCTGTTGTAATATATTCACCTTTTATCTCTTACATAACTTTTCTATGTGCCATTATTATTAAAAATATATTGCACTATTTGTACTCACTTGTGTATCTCTCTGTTGACTTTGAATACCTTCAATGTTGGATCATCAAAAGTAGTGGTATTTTAAGCTTTATAATCATACAGAAATCTTGGTAGAATCCTTGATTTTGGAATCATTCCCAGATGAATGCATCGTAGAACAATAGAAAAGATGAGAGAACAGTCCTTGGGAAATTGAGGACTTTGAAAAAAGACCAGTTACTTTTCTCCCTTAAAGGGTAGCTAGCTCCCTCTTGGATGATCATAGACCCATTTTGATTCATATTAAGGAAAATATTCTAATTGAATTAATGATTCTGGGACAAGACTCTTCCCTTGACCAAACTAAGGATTAAAGACCAATCTGATCAAAATTATGCAAGTCCAAAATCTGTTTGAATAGTCCAAATGTTCCTGTCACTCATGCATGTTAAAAAGGTATTTTCTCCAAAGGTTTTGAGACATTGCTCAAGATTTGGATGGTTCACAGAACTGAGTACAGACTATTGATATTACTTCTTCATTATCTGAGTACAAAGCAGTCTCAATAAGTTTTGGGGAGCTGTCAGGTACTTAACTATTGGATTATACTGGATAACTTAAGGAAGGCTTAGGTTGAATCAGATGAATCAAATCAAAGAATACTTAAGTCCTCTCCTTTTTGAATATCCTTCCCATGCAATGGCTAAATTAATCTCCTTTTGTTAACCATCTAATGACCTAAACCAAGGGATTCACCTGAACAAAGCATTACACATTATGTTGTAGTCCTTGAAACTTATTCCTGTAAATATAGAAAATATGAGTAGAGCATGTGATTTACCAAACAACTAATTATAAAAGAAAACTGTAAATACAGGGCTTTATATAAATAATTTATATTTTCCTATAACATGAAAGAAGAAATGTGGATTATATCTGTGTATATTGAATTCTAAGGAAAATAGAAATTTGAAGAGGAAAACTGCACTCTTTGAGTTGGATAAGGCTCAGGAGTCAATTGGTCTCTTTTTTATCTGTTGCTTGGTATTGATACAATTTGAAGGGTGCCTACTATTTTTTAGAATTTGACTTGGAGTGTCTATTTTTCTCTACCTGGGAATTTGATCTTCACAAGGACTGGGAAACAGACATACTCTATCAACAAGTATTTATTAAGTGTAAAGCACTGGAAATTTAATAAGAATAGGAACTGGACCCATGATTTCATTGATATTGAACTCCAAGGTGAGAAAACTCCCTTCACCAAAGTAGTTTGTTGCCTTCTCTGAAATTCTAAAATGTAAAGTTTTAGATATTTTCCCCAAAATCTGAGATATTATGGGACATACCCAGAGTCTGGGTCAAAAACTTAACCCAATATAGGTCAGAGTTGGTACCAGAATCTAGGTCTTCTTTGCTTTGAAGTCAACCCCATATTACTCATCCTAAAGGTTTTACATTATACTGGGGAGAAATGGAATGTACACATAGCAAACAAAATAATTTGCAGGAAGACAGACAAAGACAAAGTTAACTTGTTGTTAGTAACATCTAGCCAGGCTTCTTGTAAAAGGCTTCTTGATACTGGAGATAAATTAAGAATTTCCAGCCTCCACTGTGCCACACTTTTATAACCAAGAATTTCCATAAGTCACATCTAGAAATGTCCAACAAGACACTGGGAGAGATATTTTTTTTCCTGGTCTTTCTTTTCTAGGGGTATTTTCTGATAAGTTGTAGCTTCCATTTGTCACCACTTTTGTATCTCTGCCTCTTTCAATATTAATGTGCATATCTTCTTCCTTTATTGGTTCATTTTATCTTTTGTATGTATCTTTTCTATCTGACTGTAATGTTACTGTTAGACATTATTAAAATAAGATTTTTATGTAAAACAGCTATCTCATGGAGCTAATTTCTCATTTTGATGAATAGTCATTTGCATATTTGTCTTTGAGCTAAAATTTCCTCTGTTTATGCTTAATAAATTTACATTTTAATTTTCTAAGAAAGACTTACTTATGAGTTTTTCAGTTGTTGGATGCTCTCTGTCAAGATGCACTATTGGACATATTCCACTGATATTGTAAGTGGGTCTGATGTTGCTGTCATTAAAAGCTGAGGTTTATTAACTCTTCATTGGTGAAGCAGACTTGAAACTCAGTTGAAAAGCAGATAGCTCCTGGCAATCCTTGAGCAAAAAAATGTGTTCACCTTTGTTCCTGCTGTTCAGAATCTCCAACTCTGAGTCCTCAAACTTATCAATGTGTAAATATAATTCTGGTCTGATACATTGCACCCTGGGCTGTTCATCCCATGCTCTATGCTGAAGGTCAACTTCTCTATTAGTATTGTGACTCCTTGGCCAGTTCTTAATTGGATAATTATTGAGATTTAAGAAACCCACTTCAATCATTAGGCAATAGTAATATCATATTAGAAAGTTGTAATGATCTAGATTTTCCATATGTAAAATGAGTTTAAAAACTCCTCAAAGATTATTGTGTAATATCTATTTGAAGCACTTCACAAACATTAAAATGCCATATATAAATTTGAGCAATTATTATTATTATTACAACTTTTATTTTTTTTTTAAATTTATCTTACAGAGCAAATTCTTCCTTAAATTTGAAGGGGCTAGAGGTAGCTAGATAGTGCAATGGATAGAGTCAGGAGGACCTGAGTTCAAATTTGACCTCAGACACTTAATAAATACCTAGCTCTGTGACCTTGGGCAAGTCACTTTTGTCTTGCAAAAACCAAAAACAAATTTGAAGAGGATTCAGAGATCCCTTCTAACTTCAAGAGTACATAGTTCTATTATTTCTCTGTCTCTTCCCTCCCTTCTTTTTTTCCTGCCCCCCCTGTTTCTTTTCTCACCTTCCTCTCCTTAAATTCTCTTCCTCTCTCCTCTTTACTCTATCCCACAATTCAAAATATTTTCATCCTTTCATGTGCTTCAGCAGTAATCTCCAAAGTGGCTAGTCAAACATTCTATAAACGTTTCCCAAGTGCCTATGGCTATGCCCCAAGAACTGGGCTAAGCATGGGTATAGAATAAAAAAGAAAAGATCATCATTGATTCTGAGGATGTCACAATCTAAAAAGTAGGGATTATATGAAAACAACTAAGTCCAAACAACATATATACAGGATAAATGGAAAATAATCAGAAGTGAGAAGGTACTAGAATGAAGGATTTGGAAAGGCTTCATGTAGAAGGCAACATTTTATCTGGGATTTGAAAGATGCCAAGACATGATGAAAAAGAGAAAGAACATTTTATGCATGATGGAAAAGCCATTGAAAATGCTTGGAGTCAGGACTTGAGTTATCTTGTTTGAGGAAAAATAAGGAAACCAGTGACACCAGATCACACAGTCTGAGATCATAAGTCATAAGACAACTATAAAAGTTTTGTATATGAGAGAAGGTGGGTTATGAAGAACTCTGAATACCAAAAAAAGATGAATAATGACTAGTTAATCTCTGATCAATTTCCCCTTAGCAGATCAATTGAAGGGCAAAGGAGAGGAAGGAATGGTCTTCTGCCTTAAAGCTAGGAGAGTATAAATATCCACAGACTTAATTAGTAGAAAAGGAAAAATTTAATTGGTCTTCTCCTCTTCCTTTGCCTCTTCTTTCTCTCTCTCTATTTTCATCTTTCCCTTATTCTGTCTGAATACATACCCCTGGCTAACTTTATATCTCCTAAGTTGTAAGATACTAATTATTTAACTTGTTAGTGTCTTGGTTCTGTCCAAACACCATCAAATCTTTTCTCAAGCTGTCCTGGTGAACAGCTGCCAAAAGGGGATTTGTTTCAGAATTGGCCTATGGGGGAAATTTTCAATTAGCTCATTATCTAAACATTTTAGGAGCAGATTCCATGAAGATATAGAGACAGTTTCAACAATTCAGCTGAACAGTAGAGTATTCAACCTTCTCAGAATGGTAAATTTCATTTACATTAAAGATTTTTAAATAAAGCATTCATTTAATAGGCTCATTAAAACTTAGATATTGTCTAGTACAACCCTGTTCATTTACAGATGAGGAAACTGAAACCTGGAGAAGCAAAGTGACTTGTTGGAGGTTACATACTATCCTTGGTGAATGAAAAAGAGCCAAAATATCCTGTTTACCTATCCAGAGCTCTCTCCACTATGCCAATATGTCCATAGATATTGCTAGGGCCTTAGACTTTGGGGATTAATATAACATTGGTATTTCCTGCTATATAGTGTCCGACTCTTGAAGTAAGAAACTGTAATGTTTAAGAAACACCTACATAAGACATGGACTATCATTATAAAATTTCAGCATAAGCTAGTCTTAAGAAGATCAGTCTTCAGGCCTCATCAAACCAGTGACTTACCTCTATGCTTCAGTTGCTGCTATTTCTTAAGAATTTTCTCTCTGAGACAGAGCACCTGTCTTGCTTTCATAGCTCTCAGATAAACATCAATTCTTTCTATGTGACTGAATATTCACTTCCTGGTTAGTGAAGTGGTCACAGTAAAGGAGAGAAAGTCAAGACAAATAGGTTATGCCCTGGGTCAATAATCTAGTCTCCTCATAACTTAATTGTTCACCCATGAACTGGAAATTATGAATTTTTTTTCACCCAATCAGAGGGAATTTAGTCTTATCTTTGCATGAAGAGCAGTATCAAGTCCTGAGTCAGGAGGGACAATATTCAGCTATGTGGTTCTGGCTATTCTACTCTCCATTACCCTTTCTCCCCACCTCCTGTCTAATCAATATAAAAGGATTAGGAAAGGTCAGATTAGTTAAGGCAACTCCTAAATGGAAGTACCTACCAAAAAAAGCTTACAGATCATAGGCAAAACCACAAAACAAATGAAGATTATCACAGGACTTGTACCAACCCAATCAACAAGCCTTCTCTTCTACTTTTCTTGCATTTCTCTTGAGGTTCACTCTTCTGCATACTATACTCCAGACCCCTTCTACCACTTTTCATCCTTAAGCCTCACAGCAGTATA
Source organism: Macrotis lagotis (assembly GCF_037893015.1). Taxonomy (NCBI): domain Eukaryota; kingdom Metazoa; phylum Chordata; class Mammalia; order Peramelemorphia; family Peramelidae; genus Macrotis; species Macrotis lagotis. The sequence continues at coordinate 723,993,203 of NC_133658.1, read as the reverse complement.
AGAATTTAGAAAATTTGCAAATTGGAAATAAACTCCCCTGCTGTATCCTCTCTTTCTGAATGGCTCCTCTCAGAATCTTCCTCTTTTTTAGGAAGAAATCCAAGTCAGACATGTTTCATTCTTCTCCAACCTAGAAAACATTTCAAGACTTCCTTTATCCATGTTGGTACTTTTGTGTCCCTACCTCCCTTTACAACTTCCTTTTACTGCTGTATTTCTATAGCATGCTTTTGGAAATTTTCTTATTTGTTTTTGTCTGTGTTTTCTTTTACAACATGACTGTATATATATAACCTATATCAAATTGCTCAATGGGCAGAAGGGTAGGGAGTGAAGGAATTTAGAAAACAAAATTTATAAAAATGAATGTAAAAATCATTTTTACTTGTAATTGGAAAAAATAAAATATTTATTGTTGCCTATCTCCATTAGAATGTAAATTTCTTGAGGGCAGTAATTTTCTTAGCTCCTTTGTCTTCCTAGCATTTCTTGGCACATAGAAAGATTTAATAAACACTTGTAGACTGATTGACTCTCTAATGCTGTTTACTGCATACCTAAAATGAAGTTCATCTTTCATGTCATACTTCATTATTTCCTCTGAAATAGGACTCAGGAAGACAGTATCATGGAAAGGGGAAAGTATTGACTGTAGAGTAAGAAGACCTTAGTTCAAATCCTACCTGTGATAATCATAGATGTGACTTTGGGCAAGCAATTATTCCTATATGCTTAGACCTCATTTTCCTCATTTGTAAAATGAAAGAATTATACTAGATGACTCCTGAGTCTCTTTAAACTCTGTCATCCTGTGATCTAATGATTTTTTGTTAATTGATTTGGTAATGTATATATGTACACACACAAACACACATGTATCTCAAGATTTTACTTTGCATTGAAGAATCTCAAATTATTTTTAGAAATAGTTAACTTTTGCTCCATTCCCTCTTTGTTTTATAAGGGGTGGGGCAAAAACTATTAACATATGTTAAAAGTTATTTTTTTATTTGCCATTCCCAAATAAAATATTTATATTTTAATAGGCTCCACCTGTAGATAATACCTTAACCCCCCAAGAATAACTCTAATAATGAAAATTTAAGAAAAAGTAACAGACTGCTGAGAAAGAGATTTGAGAACAAGTAGGCTATCTATCTCACTAATTAATTCAGCAACATTTTATTAAGCATCTACTACTATATGTAATGGAAACTAGGTGGCATAGTGGATAAGAGTTTTAAGCCTGGAGTCAAGGATACCTGAGTTCAAATCTAGCTCCAGATACTCATTAACTGTGTGACCCTAGACAAGTCACCTAATCTATGCCTTAATCCATGAGAGAACAAAATTATAAACCACTCCAGTATCTTTGCCCAGAAAATCCTTGGACTGTATTGGCATTCTATGGTCCAGGGTGTCATGAAGAGTTAGGTGCAACTGCAAAACAACTATATGTGAAACACTGTGTTTGGACCTAAGCAGAAAGATAATGTAACTGTGGCCACTGTCTCATGGAACTCTAGTTCTAGCCTCCACAAGTCAAGTTTGTTTTGATTTTGACCCTGAAATTTTACCATAAGTTGCACTGATAGAAATTCACATTGGAAGGTTGCTAATATTAATTAAAATTGGATTAAAATCCTGCTTTGCTTCACAGTGGACTATTGGGGATGGGGAAAGAGGGGACAACTATATATAGAGATAGAGATAGAGATAGATATGGTTATATAAAAATACATACTGTACCTATGTCTACATATAAATGTATGATAGTTTCATAAGGAAGTTTTTCAGATGGGATCTCATAGAGAGATCTTCACAAAGCACAAAGAGGGAAGTGAGAGATTCTTCAATGCAAAATGAAATCTTAAATAATGTAAGATTAAAATTTGTTTCTTTATTGTTGCTGTTTTGCCAAAATGCATGCTAAGCTATCTGTTAATTTAATATCTAGGGTGCCTTCTTCTCCACAAGCTGAGTTGCTAAAATTTGGCCTAAGTGTCTTCACAGAATCTGCTTCTAAATGTTTGGATAATGAGCTAATTGAAAATGTCCCCCCACAGGCCAGTTCTGAAACAAGCCCCCTTTTGGCAGCTGTGCTCCAGGAGAGTTTGAAGAAATATGTGATGGCGTGTGGGCAGAACCAAGACACTAACAATATGTTAAATAATTAGTAACTTACAATTAAGGAGAAATAAAGAAAGCAGGCAAATAATAGCAATCCTAACATTTTGAAATGCCTCAGCAGGAATGGAAATACAAATATAATTGTCTTGAAACTGAAAGAAGGTACATCTCCAAATTATGTTCTTGAACTGGAGTCAAAAGTAGAGATTTAATAGGGAAAATCATCCAGTTGGAATTAAAGAAGGGGGAAAAACAGTAGCAGCAGGAGGAGGAAGAGCAGATGAGTGGAAAAATAATTGAAACTTATGTTTCAGAAAATATCACCTGTTCCAGCCCCCAGATTATGAATCATCTTTTTGACCAATGTTTTGAGTTTTGTCTGTCTTTTGATACTTCTCCTTTCTCAAATCTGATCTTCATTTACATCCCTGAAATTTGATTTATTTTTAAATTTATTTTATTTCACTTGATTTTTTTTCCATTATTTGCAAAGGTAGTTTTCAACATTCATCCTTTTGCAAACTTTTGAGATCCACATTTTTTATCATCTTCCCTTTCCTTCAGTCCTCCCCATGGCAGTGAACAATTGCTATAAATGTACATGTATAATCATGTTAAACATTTCCATATTAGTCATGTTGTGAAAGAAGAATTGTAACTAAGGGGACCAAAAAATGAGAAAGAAAGCAAAAAGCATAAATTTTAAATGGTGAATATAGTATATTTTGCTTTGCATTCAGAATCCATAGTTTTTTTTGACACCCCCCCCCCCCCCGATATGGATGGCATTTTCCATACTAGGTCTCTCAGTATTTTCCTTGATCACTGAAATGTTGAGAGGAGCTACAGCCATCCTAGTTATTCATCTCACAATGTTGATGTTAATATATAATGTTCTCCTGGTTCCACTCACTTCTCTCAGCAACAGTTCCTGCAAGTATTTCCAAGCTTTTCTAAAGCCTGGCCTCTCATGATTACTTCATAAAATTCATATGCCATAGCTTGTTCAAATATTCCACAATTGATGGTATCCCCTCAATTTCCAATTCTTCCTAGATTTTGATTTCAACATAAGCTACTTCAGATTCATCAAGGTAACTAGGTGGTTCAGGGAGGACAGAGGCCTCTTGGAATTAGGAAGACCTGAGTTCAAATCTGCTCTCAGATACTTATATGACCCGAGCAAGCTATTTAATAACTATTTGTTTGAGTTCAAAATGGGAGCTATAATAGTACCATCCTCCAGGGTTGTCAGGAGGATCAAATGAGATAATAATTATAAAGTACTTTGCCCAAAGTACTTAATAAATGTTGTTCAGTCATGTCCAAGTCTTCATGATCCTGTTAACATTCTGTCCTTGAAGTTTTCTTGATAAAGATAGTAGAGTGGTTTTTCATTTCCTGCCTCAAAGGATTAAGGCAAACTGAGCCATTTAGCTACCTCCAAAGCAAACAATAAGTGATTTGTTCAGGATCACACAGATACCAAGTGATTTGATCTCAGACCACCCTTTCCCCAAACCTCCAGAATTTTTATTCACTGAATTTATGTAGCTTTCTCTTGCATAAGTCTTGGTTATTATTATTCAAAGAATATTCAAAGAGCATTACAACTGGAAGCCATCAGAGATATCACTTAAGGCTTCACTCTTAGATTTGAGAAGAGGAAACAGGCCTGGAGAGATTGAGTAGCTTGTCCAAGGATACACAGGTAGTAAACATTCCAGCTGGGATTTGAAAACAGGTCTTCAAATCCATGTTTAATTTTCCTTTTTTTGTATAATAGTTCTTTATACAAGAAATACATTGGTAGAAATTTATAGTAGTTGATATAGTAGCTTATAGTAGTTGATAAATAATTGTTGCTTTGGTTTGTGGGCATTCTGCTAACAGGTCAGGTTAGCTAAATAAAGGTGTGAAAGTTTTTATAGCTTCATCAGAGACATTTTGATGTGGTTTGATTTTCATTCAAAATGGTTAGGATTCCTGTATGTGTCCTCCAGCCAAGATACAAAACTAGGTTTCAGCTATGGGGGATTCTTTCATGAAAGAATGTTAGGACCTTGAGAGTAAGATAATACTTGTTTTTTGTATTTACATCCCCAGATCCTGGAACAGTTTCTAGCATGTGGTGGAGGCTTGGTAGATGATTTCTGATTTATTGATTTCAAAATACTTTGGAAAAGATAGCATATAGTGGCTTTAGAATATCCTTTCCCCTTTCATTTCTTCATCAACATGTGCTGAGAGTATTGATTTAAAGCTGAAAGTGACCTTACATGTTATTAGTCTAGTCTTCTCATTTTAAAGAGGAGGAAACCTAGACCTAGGGAGTTTAAATGACTTGTCTAAGATAATACATGGAGTAAGGTGGCAGAGATGGGTTTTAAGTTGAGATTCACTGCCTTCAATCACTCTTTGTGACACTATCTTCCTTAAAAGAATCTGATGAGGAACATAAAATAGGTGTCCTCTAACTTTCTCCTTTTCTTCTGATTTTTCTCTAAACCAGGTTAGAAATCTCCAGATTATCTCCAGACCAATCTATAATCTATATGGTCTCTAGGCTCCAGAAGTTTTTGACCTCATACCCTTATGTTTTATAATTATGGGAAAGCAATGTGATAGAATAGGAAAACAGGTTTTATCTAGAATTCTAGTACCTGACTTCTAGGTACTTAGCACCTGTGTAATCTTGATTAAGTCACTTAACTTTTGTGTGTCTCAAGTTTTGTTCATTTGTAAAATGACAGGTTGAAAGAAGATGTCCTCTGATGTGTCCTTAGTCCTTCAGGTTGAGATCTATGCTCAGTCAATAAGCATGTATAAATACCTAATTATATGATAGATTAGTTGTTGATATTCAGTTGTGTTAGACCCTTTGTAACCCTATTTGGAGTTTTCCAGACAGAGATACTGGAGATGTTTACTATTTCCTTCTCTAGATCATTTTACAAATGAGGAAACTGAGGTAAATAGGGTTAAAAAACTTGCCCAAGATCACATAACTAGCAAGTATTTGAGACCAGATTTGAACTCAGGGAAAAGAATTTTTCTGCCTCCAGGATCCATAATCTCTCACCTGTATCATATAATTGTACATACTGTGCTAAAATCTGAACTAATTCTAGGCATTGAGATCACCTTGCTAAATCAGTATAGCTAGGTACATACTTGATATTGGCTAGGGAATATATATGGCTATTCCTAGGAAGAATCCCAACACCTAAGAACAGATTATTGTGTTCCTGTTATAATACTATAGCTACAGAATATCCTTCCTTCTAGAACTTCTTCTTCAAAGTGTCTACAGATTCACAATGGAATTGTGTAGTACAGTACTCAAAAATTGCCTCTAAGACAACAGAGACCCAAGTTCTCAGGTGACTGTGAATCGCAGAGATCCTGAGAAGAAATGGCAGCAGGAACTTGGAATCTTGACAATATTTCTGAGCAGCAACTTCTTAGAGTGACTGGAAGGTGGTGGTGGTGAAGTCTCCAAGGAGAGGCAGGACAAAACTGCCAGGCTGATGACAAATGACTGTTCTGGACTAATAGCAGTTGTTAGTTGAAGCTGAGAAACCTTCCTTCCATCTTTCTGATTCCCCTTCAGGAGATAATATTGATTGAGTTATCTTAGTGTATTCAGAGCTGCTTGTTATCTCCTTATCCCCTTCCCCAAAATTCCTTTGGGAGCCAGGATAGTCTCTCAAGTGAGACCGGAAATAAGAAAAATATTAGTGTTATTTCTTCCCAAGAGTGTGATAATCCCAAAACAAGGAATTTGGGGGATACCCAGATAAGAAGAGTTGATAACTCCAGGAGGTTGGTACCCATTTATGTACTAGGGACCAGAGTGAAAAAAAGAATGTTTGTGTCTGATAGTCAAGTGATGTCCAAGAATTGAATGGACAATTCACTTCATCAAATATATAATTTTTATATAAATTTATTTAAATTATATAAAAGCAATTGACTTAGAGCTAGAATGGATCTTAAAGGTCATCTAATCCAACCCCCTTCATTTTATAGATGAGGAACTAAGGCCCAAAAAAGGTCGCAAGCCTTTCTCAAAATCTCAAAGGAAACAAGAAAGTGGGGATTCAAAGTCAAGTCTTCTTGCTCCAAAGTCAGGATTTTGTTTTATTTTTATACACATATACATAAACACACACACACACACTATGTATGTATACATACATAGTGTGTGTGTGTGTGTGTGTGTGTGTGTGTGTGTGTGTGTGTGTATATATATAAAGATTTTTTTTATTCTTAGAGAGCAGTCTTGGTATGTTCAGTTCAGGAAATAGTATTCCTATAGATATTCAATAAACATTGAGTCAGTTAATGATGATGATGATGATGATGATGATGATGATATGCTAATATTATCCCCATTTTATATAAGAGGCAGTTTTTGCAAGCAGAGTTAAGTGATCTGCTGAGGGTCCCCAGATAGAATTTGAATTCAGGACTTCCTGACTCCAGGCTCAGCTTTCTGCACACTCTGATGTCACCTAGCTGCCAGTTAGGCAGATCATGCAGTATAGCTCCAAGTTATGAATGAAGAAAAGGGTCTTTGAAATGTAAATAAATGTTAATGAATGAGCAAAAAGAATCAGCCTCTCTGGCTAAGAAAATTTTTCCATTTTCCTGCTGTGACTCACCACATAGTACATTTTGTGATCAGGAGATTCACGATTCAGAGCCTGTTGTTTCTATGGAGACTAATGACCTTAGTGGAATGGGTATGTTTTGTATATATGAAAACAACTCTTACTGGCTAATGATCCCCAAAAGATTCATCAATAAGCGCGTTTTAGGTATCTGCTCTAAACCATTCATTGTGTTTTCAGTAAATGGGGATACAATTTTAAAAATAAATCAAACCCTTCCTGCTCTCAAGGAGCTAATATTCCAAGGGGGTTGGGTGGGGGGCTGGGCAGTGGGAGGGAATTCCATGAACACATATAAATAAGTACAAAATATAGACAAAAATCAATAAAAGTTGTCAATTTCAGGGGCAATAGTCCTTAGGGAAAGGGATTTTGGGAAAGGCTTCATGTAGAAAGTTCTGTGCTTGGATCAAACTCTGATGGAAGCTAGAGATTCCAAAAGGTGGAGGTATGAATGGAGAAGAATGGAGAATATCCTAGGCATAGGGGAAAAGCCTGTGGAAAAGATGGTCTTAAGAATTAGGAAAGCTCCAGGTCTTTAAAATCAAGAAAAGGGAGAAAAACAAATTCCCTAGGCTTAATGATGAAGGCAAAATCTCAGCATGCACATAGACTTAACACACACACACACACACACACACACACACACACACACACACACACACACATTTTGCCTAAATTTAAGTCCTTGGCCTATTTGAAATAAAGTCAGAAATGTTCATCTTTGAAAGGAGTTCAGTCTCATATAAAACAAGACAAGTTCAGACTAACTCTGTGTATATGTGTGCCTATGTGTGACAGAAGTAGCTAAGAGGACAAGAAACCAGTCAGAATTAATAAAATATAGGAGTTATAGGATTATGCTGAAAAAATGCAGTTTTATTGTTTTAAAGTACATAGGGAAAATAGAGTAATAAAGTGGTGCCACATAGAAGTCCTATGAGAACTGTTATAATAAAAGAAGGATATTTTTATTAGAACATTAATTTTTTTTGCACATAAAGAAATAATGACAAAGTATTTGAAAAGTGCTTATTTTTTACCTTTATGCCAGTTACCTTCTCACCCTTGAGAAATATCAGCCTTAGAGTCCCACGTGCTTGAATGATGACTTCTTAGTTCAAATCACTACTTCTGGAGGATTTCTATCCAGGCTTACTTCACTCCCTTCACTTCACTTCAATTTGATTCATTCTCAAGACTTTTCCAGAATTATTCTCTTCCTCACCATCATTCTTATCCTTTAGAAAGTCCTCTTCCTCTTTTCTTTTTCTCTTCATTCTGCTTCCCTTTATGTGTTGTATTTCCCCATGATAATTTTTCCTCTTTCCCTAAGAAATTTATATACTACAGGGAGGATAAAACTTGCATATGAATAAATAATTTGAAAAAGCATTAACAGGTGGGGAGTATCAATGAGGAAGAGCTCTCTTCGTATACAATGTGTGTGTGTGATGCCAATATTGTATCAGTACCTCTCTTCCTTTTCTCTGCCTTGGTTCACTCACCCTGACCCGTACTCATTTAGCAGGTCTGGTAGGTTGGGATTTCCTTGATTAGCTTTGATTCTCTTTAAATTTTATTTTTGTCATTGCCATTGATAATCTCCTTGTTTACTGAATACTCTCCCTACCAATTAATTTTTAAAAAGTTATTAAGCAAAACCTTGAGAGGTGGCTAGGTGTCGCAGTGGATAGAGCACTGGCCCTGGAGTCAGGAGTACCTGAGTTCAAATGTGGCCTTAGACACTTAATAATTACCTAACTGTGTGGCCTTGAACAAGCCACTTAACCCCATTGCCTTGTAAAAACAAACAAACAAACAAATAAATAAGACCTTGAAACAATTAGGTATAGCCTAGTAAAACAGCATAAATATAAGCATAGAGAGGAGAGAAAGGAAATTGAGAAAATGACAAAGAATAGAGAAGGGAGAGTCAGATAATAGAGAGTGCAGGAAGACTATCCCTTCAGGCGTATGTAGTTAATGTATTTTACTAGTCAATTCTGCCCATTATACTATTCTGCTTCGTACCTGACCCTTAGAAGCACTTAATTAAATGTTTATTGAAGTTGCTTCACTGTTATTTATACAATAATAACTAAAATATATACAGTACTTTAACTTTTGCAAAGCATTTCATATGCATTCTCATTTGATCTTCACAACAACCCTAGATAATCCCAGTTTACAGATTAAAATTATCTCTATTTATAGATGAGAAAACTAAGGCATTTCCCAAGGTCACACAACTAGAAAGTATCCCAGGCAGGATTCGGATCTATATCTTCCTGACTCCAACATTTTAACCACTATTCCAATAGAAAATCACATTCATAATAGCCAGGGGGTTAGGTTCAAAAGTGTTTTTTAGCAATATTATGTCATTTTATCTCACAATAACTCTGGGATTTATGCTATTATTCCTAGTTTATGGATAAGGGAACTAAGGTAGACAGTCAGCAAGTATTTTAGATTTTATTTGAACTCAAGTTTTTTTTTTTTTATTCAAATCCTCTATCTACCACACCACCTAGATGTTAATTCCTCACAATAACCCTATGAAGGAAGATATTGAAGATATTATTATTCCCATTTTACAGATGAGGAAACCCAGGATCACTGAGGCTAAACAATTTGCCAATGATCATACAACTAGTAATTATTAGAAATGGAATTCTGATTTAGTTTTCTCCTAATTTCAGGACTAGCATTCATTCTACTACACCACATTGATATAATTGGCAAGGGAAGAAAAAAATCTTGAATTAATTCTTTAGATTTAAATGGGGAGGGATGTTATATCCTATTTGCTATCCTTTTTTATGTTTTTTTTGTATCTGTCCCTTGCCCAAAGATGTATTTGAAAATAGGGTATAAATTGTTAGTTGCCATAGCTACCCTCTTATGTAATTTTCTTCAAAGAAAACTCTGACCCAGAGTTCAGAATATATTTAGTCATCCTCTGATTCATTGGTCACAGTGTCTTCTCATGGAGAATGAGAAACCCATGACTAAGCAGCCCTTGGAAATATTCACTTAAAGATGCCAAGCAATATGCATTTTTTTTACTTATCATCTATATTAAAAGTCCATAATAATGATGGGAAGAGAAGGAGACACAGACGTAGTACAAGGGCAGGTTAACCATTCTTCCAAGAATTCTGTTTTGGATTAATGGAACATCCTTTATTGCCACCTCTTTTGTAGCTTCAGGATTCACATGTAGATAACTATGTGTTTTATACAAATTTTGAATCCTTTATTTCTTCTCATTTAACTAGTTTTTAGCATTTAGCTAAATTTAGCATTTAGCAGTTAGTATTTAGTTAAATCACAACATTTAGCTCTGTCTCTGTCTCTCTCTGTCTCTATCTCTCTCTCCACTTCTCCTCCTCCTCTTTTGCTGTCATTTTCTGCTTCTCTGTCATCTCTCTTCCTTCTTACCCCCTGTCCCCCTTCTCTATGTCTTGACTTTTTTTTGGAAGCACTTTTCTGGGAGGCAAGCAGACTTATGCATACTCTAGGATTTGTAACCATCCCCCAGAGACAAAAATTGGGCTCTTCTGCCATTTCTTTAGTATTCATTTCTCTTTCTCTTCTCTAGATAAAACAGTCACATTGAGAGACATAAATGGAACTCAGACCCCAGAGGGCTTAAGTAGAATTTCTAAACTTAGCACTCACTAGGTGTGAACTGCCTGTGAAATATTCATAACAAGAAATAATTCTATTTTATGGGCAAGTGTGAGCAAATGCAAATTGGGGCTTCTGAAAATATTGCTCACCAATGCTTATAATAGTTTCTTATTAATGCAGTTGGGGGAATGGAGAAAACAGAAGAAAGGCATCTATTCTCCAAGTGCTACAGTCTGACTTACAGTCTGATGCAGAACTTACTTTTTTCCTCACCTAGAAGGCAAGTGTCTTCCATAGATACTTGAATACAGCACAAAATAATGTGCAAAGGCATGCTCCCAAATTGTTTTATGGCCTGGAGTGCTTGTAATATCATTGCTTCACAAAAAAAGTATATACTGAAGGAGATTATGACATAGATTACATCTCAAAGGGCACCAGATTCTCATACAAGAGATTATAACTGTTGACTGTGATAATCCTCAAAGTTGTAGCAATAAGCAGTTTATCAAGTTTTTTCTCATTATTGGAAAATATATACTTAGCATGTAGAGAATTAAGTTTTGTAATACCACCTGTTGTCTCTTTTTCCTTCTTTCATCTCTGCTAACACATACACAACAAACATTATAGTTGTTATTTGATGCTGAAAATACAAAAAATACTAAAAAGAAAGAAATAAAACAATATTTGGGCAAGGAGAGATGTAAACTAAATAATAACAAGCAATGAATTTTCATATCAAATAGGACTAGCTTTCAGAAAGGATTAGATGTCTATATTTAGCAACAGGACTTATTTAGGACTCAATACTCGGGTTGAACTGATAGCTCTGTTCTAAAATTTTCTGTAGTTTCCTATTACCTTTAGGCAAAAATGCAAACTCTTAGTGACGTTTCTTTTGCCCTTCACAATCTATACCAATATCATTTCCTATTCTTGCTTAATCATTTTTTCCCTTTATATCCAACTATCTAATCTGCTTATCTATTAATAATAATAATATTTGTCCTTCATTCCCAAAGAAGACCATGATATCAGGGAGGTGATGTCATGACAAGCAGTGAACTCCATTTGAGTGAGGGAGTGCTGTACTAAAGCACCAACCTCACTTTTGAGTCCAGTGTCCAGATATGAATCAGGACAACTGGAGATGACCCTGGATCTGAGACAATCAGGGTTAAGTGACTTACCCAAGGACACACAACTAGTAAACTCTGAGGCTGAATTCAAACTCCTATCCTTCTGACTCCAAAGTCAGTGCTCTATCCACTACATCATCTCACTTCATTTCTTTGAACAGGCTTCTCTTCATACCTGGGATATATTTTCATCTCATCTCTTCTCATCTGAACCTTCTTTATGACTCAGTTCAGCTTTGTCTATGAAGTCTTTTTTGATTCCTCTCCAATTGGAAATGCTTTTTCCCCTATTCCCTGAGACACAATAATATTGGAAGTAGGCTAATTAATGACCCTGCAGTGGCTTCTAAATGCTCAGTTGAAAGGAATAATCAGTAATGCAGTAAACTTTATTCCTGTCTTATTGTAAGAAATTTCCATAGCTACCCCAGTTTTCAGGAAGAACTACCCTAATCAGTCAGCAGCCATCAACATTAAGGCAAGACCTTTCACCAGTAAAAGATTACAATTTGTTAAAAGCTCAAATGATAGTAAGCATTTTTTTTTAGCAATAAAGTATTTTAAAATTAAGGTGTGCAAATATTTTTAGATATAATATTATTGCATGCTTAATATACTGCACTATGGTTTAAACTTTTTATATACACTAGGAAAACAAAAATATTGTATGATTTGCTTTATTGATATTTACTTTATTGCAGGATCTGGAGCCAAGCCTACAATATCTCCAGGGTATCCTGGTATCTTCAATGATAGAATAGTACCTTGAACAGAGTATGTATGTTGACTCAAAAAAGGTTTCATTCTTTCATCCAATATTTATTGAATGAATGTCTACTTCAATCAAGGTAATGTTATTAAGCACTGCAGAGAATACAATATTGTTTGGCATAGACCCTGGCTTTAAAGAGCTTGCAGTCTAGTATTCAGAATACAGCATGAAGAATATAATAGGAATGAAAGGTAGAATGTGCAAAATACTATAAAAGAGATACCAAGTGTGATAGTAGACTAGAGGAGAGAAAAAGATGACTTCCAGCTGAGGGAATTAGGAAACATTTTCTATAGAAGATAACATGTATAGTAGACCTTGAAAGAAAAACTGAATTTGACAGCTAGAAATTGAAGAAATTCTATCTTGAGAGAATGAAACATGGAAATGCACAGCAGAAGTAAATGAAGGGTATGTTAGAGAAACAGGGGATGTGTCTGGATCAATGAATATCAGACCAATCTAGAGCAGCCATAACTTCTGAAGAATTAGTTATGGAAAACACCCATTTACATCATCTTTTGTGGACATCATCTCCTGGACTATGCTATGTTGCATCCTGCAGATAGTACCACCTAGAAAAACTGGAATATATCTATAGAATGACAAAGCTAGTGAGGCAATTCTGAATCATGCCACATGTGGACTGGTTAGCTGAACTGTTATATATAGGATGAAGAGTGCTTGACCTAGAGATTAGAATAATTATTGAAGGATATTATAGTTAATTTCAAATATTTGAAAGGTTATTATATATATATACATATATATATATATATATATAACAGAAAATAGACTGATAGATTAATTCATTAAGTACTTATTCTATATCAGATATTTGGCTAAACTCTGGGGGAGCAAGTCAGTTCCTGCCCTCCAGGAGGTTTGTATTCATATGGGAAAGCAACTCATAATTGGATAATTGGAGATACTGGAAAAGAGATGGATTGATAGCCATGAAGAGCCATAGTGAGGATATCTTGAGAAGTGTTTGGGAGTATTGGACATAAAGTAAAAGAGATCATCTGGGGTTCAAGATTCCATAATGGGTAGAAATGGTAAGAAAGAAGGGTTATCATGAGGATTTTACTCAGAGATGGTATAGAAGCCTGACCTGAAGAGATAAGACAAAATTTCAGCTATTAAAGCTTAGAACTATGTTGTAATTGTTCTGCTTAGCCCCAAAGGGCACAACTTGGAGTAAAGGGTATGAGATATAGTGATACAAATTTTGGTCCAAATAGAGGAAACAATTTCTTATAATTTATTGTTTGGTAATTCTTCATAACCCCATGGACCATAGCACTTGAAGTCCATCCAAGTTCATATTTGTTGTTTCCATGATACTATCTGTCTAGTTTATCCTTTCCATCTATACCCCACATGGAAACTTGGACTTTGTCCCCAGGTCACTTGAGTTTAATGGGTGAGTTCTTTTATCTTAGGCCCTGCCTTCTGCAAGCAGTCTTTTCCAGTCTTTTTAATCTTAGTATTGGTACTATTCTAGCATTGAAGATACCAGGATGCCCTGGAGATATTGTAGACTTGGTTCCAAATCACTGCGATATAATAAATATCAATAAAGCTAATCATGCAATATTTTTGGCTTCCTAGTGTATATAAAAAAAGTTTAAACTATAGTGCAGTCTATTAAGCATGCAATAATATTTATAGTATTTTCCACATTCTAATCTTGTAACACTGAGCCTATCCCCAGTTATGTTGACATGTTGTTTCTCCCATTAGACTATAAACTATTTGAGAATAGAGCCTAGATTTTTGCCATTTTTGTTAGCCTCAGCACTTAGCATAGTTGTTGGCACATAGTTATATTAAGCACATGCTTATTAAATGTTAGTTATCTGACTAACTGATGCATTGAACAGAAATTAGGATGTTAAGAGTGAGGATGGCTTTATAGGGGGAAGATAATGACTTCAGTTTGGGATATCTTGAATTTAAGCTACCAGTAAGTCACCCAGAAGACAGACGAGGACTGAATACATAAAATTCTATGTGTATAAAAATACATATATACATGCACACATGTATTTGTGTATATATATATATATATGTATATATACACACATGTATTTATATATAATACATATATATATATATATATATATATATATATATACATCTGAAATATATATTTGATTCATCTACCTATTATTCCTCGTATTGACCTTAAAGAAAACAACATCTTGGAGAAAAGAGGTAAGGTAGAAACATTATAAGATTGTTTCATAGGTAAAAATAACACTGTTCAGATATTACTTCAGAACATTGTAAGGATTCACCACACTAATATAGCTCTCAACCAGAGAATCCCTCCTTTTCTGCATGACTTGGGGTCAATTATTATTCCTTGCACCATAAATTCTTCTCCATTGCCATTTCAGCCTTGAAAGTGCTTCTATCTGCTTCTAATCTAAGACATCTGAAAAGCTAAGGTTTGCTGCTATTTTTCATTATGCTGAGACTGATCTCAGAGGCTCACCATGGAAATCACAAATGCTAACCAGGCGGGAAGTAAGGGCAATTTCATTACAAGTGCACACTTGCATTTCATGCTCCTTAAACACTGCTCCAACTCAGCCAAGCAACACTTGCCCCCGGCTTGCATTGTTCTCCATAATACCTCCTTTTTACAGGCAGGAGTTGCAATGGCAGTGAGGGTCAGGGATAGCAGTAGTCAGTTCCAAGAATTGTCTCCCTGGGCCCTGGGTGGGAATGTCCAGAGACCTATCCAGAGTAAACACATCAGGGGCTGGGTCCTGAATTTAGAGGATACTTAGAACAATTGAATTCATTAAAAAATATGGAAACAATAGAGTTCAGCACATAATTAATCAAATCAACCAATAAACATTTATTAAAGCCTTAATATGTAGGTATTTGTGCAAAGGTACTGAGGATACAAAGATAAAGGTGATAAAGTCCCTGTTCTCAAGGAGCTGATATTTTTCCTGGCAATTAGTTAAAACAGAATGCTATCACATATTGGACTCAGGTAAACTCCTAAACCCTTGTAGCTTTGTCCTCCACACACACACACACACCCCAACATACTTCTCTCTCTCTCTCTCTCTCTCTCTCTCTCTCTCTCTCTCTCTCTCTCTCTCTCTCTCTCTCTCTCTCTCTCTATCTCTCTCTCTTTCTCTCTCTCTTTCTCTCTCTCTCTCTCTCTCTCTCTCTCTCTCTCTCTCTCTCACACACACACACACACACACACACACACACACACACATAGACATTCTCACATAAACACACACATGGAAAGAGTGTCCCTGACATGAAACCTTGCATCTGTATCCCAGAATTTCTGTCTCTCCACCTTGGCAAAGTGTCTTGCTCCACATTAAGCTAAGTTAAAAGCACACATCATGTTACTTGGCCTCTATATCATTTGTGGCACTTTTTCTAGACATAAAAATCATACTCCTGGGTGGTTAGAAGAGCCCCATGGGCTACTCACACAGATAAAATTGGCATTAACCACCACATTCAAGAAGGCAGCACCATAGCTCCAAATGTTAAATGGGGGTCTTTACTTGCCTTCCAAATATTTTGGGAAACACAGAGATGAGAGGAGTGTGGCAGTGCTAATTTCAATGCCCAGAGGTTTCTTAGATGTATGTATGAGAATTGGGAAATTAGCATGAATGAGGCCCAAATGTTTTTTTTTTCCCTAAATACATCTATTCCTCCAGAAATTCTAATATGGATTTAAGGCTATAAGATACCTTAGAAATAATCGGCCAACCTCCTCAAAATACAAATGAGTAATCTGAAATCCAAAGAAACGAATTCACCTGCCTAAATAGTGAACAGAACAAATATAGAGTCTAGGTTTCTAAGTCCAAATATTATGCCCCTTTAATCCCAAAATTATTGAGCTAGGATAATGAATGTGATTAAGAGTTCAACATATATTAAGCATATTCTATGAGAACTATATTTGATACTAGGGAAAGAAAAATGGGAAATTTGTATTGCTCCTGTCTTCAAGGAACTTATATTGTAATAGGTCGTAGCTGCTAGAGGTCCCTCACCACCATGGTTACCTTCTATCTACTCTTTCTCTTTATGCTTCTTTAATGTACCAGCTTCTTTTCATGTTATCTCTCTCATTAAAATGTAATTTCCCAATAGGTAGGAACTATTTTTTTTGCCTTTCTTTGTATTCTTAATATAGAAGAGTTCTTATTACATTAATTCTTTTGAAATGTTTATTGATTGAATTATTGTTTAAACAAACCCCTCAGGGAAGGGGTTCTTTTTTTAAATTTTTATTTTTTTCAAGGCAATGGGGTTTGAGTTAGGGAAGGGGTTCTTAAAAGTTTTTATATTTCCTTTGCAGTCTTATGAACCTCTTATCAGAATACATTTTTATTTGTTATTTTTAGCAAATATATATATATATATATATATATATATATATATATATATATATATATATATATATATATATATAAAACCTCTCCCCATTCAATGAGGAGCAAGCAATAAGATATTAAACAAGCAATAAGATATACATATGTAATAATGTATAATTTCTACATTTCAATATTAACTATACCAAAGAAAAACCAAGAAGCATAAAAAATGAAAAAAGTATGTTTCAATCTGCACTCAAAGTTCAAAATAATATTTTTAAATGCATAAGGCAAAATACATAGGATTATAAAAAGCTAATAATATTGAAATAAAGTCATCAAAATATTTAAATTCAGAAGTTGTTGAATCTCTGGTTAAGAACTTCCCTAGGATACCACTGGAATCTACTCAATGACAGCTTACCAGACTATTGTAGGTCCAGCCTAGACCAAACTTGGTAGATTTAGAAGACCTGCATTGGAGTCCTAACTCCACTCTCTCTGTTGACAAATAACTTAACTTATTCAAACTTCAGTTTCCTTATCTGTAAAAGGACATTACTTTCACCATCTGTTTCACATACTACTCCTGGGAAAGGCAATTTTTTGAAGTATTTTATAAATTTGAATAATTATGGTCAATTAAGAGCAATATTATCATATTATAAATAGAATTCAATTTTTATACAATCCAATTGTAGTGAATAAATTCTATTCTCACTATGTCAGAGTCAAGGATACTCCTGAGCAGTTGGGACATCACTTCTAAGGAGAAAAATGATTATTTCTCTATTGTATTTAATAATTAAATATTGAATTAGTGCAAGATTTTCCCCCCTTACCACTTTCTCAGTTAGAAATCAAAGTGTAGGAAATCTTACTCAAAGATTTATCTAGATTATGATCTAATTAAAGACAATAAAGAAATTCTAAATATAGAGAAATTAGTGGATTGCTGCTCATTGTGTTTAATCAGACAGGTCTGGGAAAATGTATGTTCTCCTTTTTGTCAAATAATTGATATGGAAATTAATAAATCTCTTTGACTGAGAGTTAGGTACCTCAAGACCTTAATTGGAATAAGTTGACCCTCATTAAAATATTAATTCTTTCATTAATTGCTAACCAATTAGAGTTGATTGCCATCCTCAGGAACACCCACTCTTCTAAGGGTCTATAAACTGTAAATCTACCATCATAATTAGTTTTTGGCATTTGAGAGTGTCACTGATCCTTTTATTAATAAAATGCTAGTATTGTTAATAAAATGATTAATTTCTCAGAAACTATGTTTCTCCAACTTTTAATCATAAAACTATAGTGCCAAAAGATAAGACTCCCATAGCAAATGTATTGTCCTCATTGTTAGGCACCAATGTCTGGTACTCAAGTTACATGTACTCAATTAACAATGAAAGGCTTTTACAAAATTTTATTTATCTAGGAGATGTAACTAACATAAGCCAAATACTTCTCATAAGTATTTCTAGAATCATACTTCAAACTTTTGGGAGAATGGACTTACTCATCCTAGTTTCTATTCAAAATTTTTGGTACCACCAAGTTCATGTTCCAATCATTGCCTGTCTCAGTTTTCACTGTGGCTGATCCCTTGGGGCATTAATGCTAGGCATGTGGTAAGGTAAAAGTGAGAATGCCAATCTTTCTCAGAGCAATTTTTATTGTATGTGTGCAAACATATCTGTTCTTTTTACCTGTTTTCTTTCAACTTAACTTCTTCAAAATAGGTAATTCCACTGCAGATGACATCTCCATCAGCTACATATAAAGCTTCGTGGGTATAGTTGTGCTGTCAATTTATTTCTAGAATATTTTACACTAATGTACAATTAGAATAAACTCTGGCAGTGAAAACCAAGGTTTCATTATGAGCAATGAAAATATTAAATTTAATACACTGATTGTTGTCCTCTTTGGCTGACTATGATTAATGTTCTACACCCACTATGTAAACTGAGTGTACAGCCAGTGTTCCAGGAGGGTGAACCCTGATGATAAACAAGTAAAGTAACTATTCACCTGCTTGAGGAAATAAATAATGGAGCGCAGAATTTTTTTTTATGAAACTGAAAGCAATTGCATTACTGCTACCATCCAGATTTTTGTGGATCAAAGGCAGACACTGGGGAGTAAAATAGTAAATGATCCAATAATATGTCTATGCAAGTTTTCTGATAGAAAATTGGTTATCCATCATTAAGCTGGATTTTTAGTATTCTGCCCCTTCTTTTCTCCTAGAGTTGACTTAATAAAATTTTCTATTTAATATTTAATATTTTTGTCAAAGACTGTTGAGCCTCCAATGAAATATGTTTCTTGAGGGTAATTTTTCACTCCCCATTTATAAGTGACCACAACTGAGCTAGTTACTGAGGATATAAATGAAGTCCGTGTAACCTCTGAGGTCCTTTTTCCCAACACCATC
Organism: Macrotis lagotis; assembly: GCF_037893015.1. NCBI lineage: Eukaryota > Metazoa > Chordata > Mammalia > Peramelemorphia > Peramelidae > Macrotis > Macrotis lagotis. The sequence continues at coordinate 723,974,016 of NC_133658.1, read as the reverse complement.
TGTTTCTAGAAAGTTGGGCTCTTAGAGCAAGGTTAGCTTCATTTATTTCACTCAGGGTACTATGAGGATCTCAGAGGGACTGGGTTACTTTTCTAAAGCTATCAGAACCAGTTCCATTCGAGAAGTTTTTACCTTGACATCAACCTCCAATTCAACTTCTCCATATCATTGATTGACCCAGTAATTTGTGCTTCACTATCATCTAACCTCAATTAGCTTTAACAAAGGAGGAAGGAGAAGATGTAGCAAGTGCAGAAATATAAATACATCTTGCCCTCCTCCCCAAGTTGAGGCATACTTTCCACAAAGTGCATTGAATTCAGAGGAAAGTAGGACTTATATTTAAAGTGACTGCCACAAAGCTTTTGCCCAACAACTTCACTGGCAAACACTTCACAGCCAATGGATGAAGTCACTCTCTAGCTTGCTGAAAACAGGTGTTGCCCCATTTCTGGACTGGGTTAAGCAGGTCACTCAGACTCAGCTGCCTGTCAATCTGGCAGGAGCTGTAGTTTCTGGACGCCCAGTGCTCTCTCACCCTTTCAGAGCTCACAAGGTCACCAATTATTTCATCCTGTCTCTAATACGTTTTCACCTAAGGCAGAAAAGAATAAATAAAACAGGAACAGAAGCCACACCAGGGCTCATGACTTCATGTTGACCCAGAAGATTTCAACAATTAAAGCTTCTTCCCTGGAACTCAGGCAGGCAAGAAAGAGAACAAGGCTGTGTTGTTGGAGCCCTTTGTATGTATGCTTGGTTCCAGCCCAGAAACCAGTTTCTGATCCACATGGTAAGTGGATCAGAAATAATTGCAGAATACCTACACACCTGAGGAGGTAATTGCATCAATCTGTACATTCTGGGCTGGGCTGGCATTGTACAGCCTCCTGTTTCACTAAGATAGATCATTGGAATGTCATCACAGATTGAGAGAAGGAAGACACAGCAGAGGTCATCTAATCCAGCGTCTTCATTTTACAGATGAAGAAACGGAGATCCCGAAATATTAAGTGATGTCCAAAAGTTACATAGTATATAGGAGAATCAGAATTTGAACTGAGACTTTCTGACTTCATAGCTAGCATCACTTCCATTCCCTTGTGCTGTCAAGCCTCAGCCCCACCTACCACTTACAATGCAATGGAAATAATAGCCTGTATATATAAGCCACTATAAAATTTGGACAAAGTGCTAGGAGAAATTTGAGGAGGATGAGCTCATTTTCTCCTTAAGAATGAAGGAACTGGAGAAGAAACCTTTTCCTAAAATAAGCTGCAAAGAACTAATTGCTACATTTTAGGTCAAATTATCTGAAACTCCAGTTTCCCAGAATTCTTTGGCTGTATCACATTATTTGAAGACACGTTTCATTGTGTCTTTATAGCACATCTCTAATCTATTCTCACTTTTACCTCGAGACATCTCTATGTCCTTGTCTTTCTGTGACTTTCTGTCATTCTTATGTGTCATTTATTTTCAGGGATTTTATTAAGAGTCCTTTTTTAAAATGGAAGTAGCAGTGCTAGATTTAGTATGTCAGTCTCTTTGAGGTCTTTTTAAATTATCAATCAATTTCTGCTGACTGGCAGTTCTAAACAATGTCAGATCTGATAGTGCTAGATGCATTGTTTAAATGAGATATTTTAAGTCTTAATGGTATGCCCATCCTAGGAAAATTAGACTATGCTAATCTGTTTTCTGATTGGTCTTTCCCAAAAAAGAAAGTGGTTCATTTTTTATAAATGACAAGTTGATTCCTCTTAAAAAAGGTTTGAATTTTTTTCCAAGATAAGTTATAGCTAGGGGGTCACTTCTGAGCTCCTGACCTTTAAATGGTCTTCATGTTCCATTAAGTAGTTGGGTATTTAATGCCCCAGGTCACTTTCAGTCTTAATTGTATTTTATTATTCTCCATTGTTGCAGAATGTTTCAGTCAATTTAACCAGAAGGGTCTATCTTCCTCTTCCCTCCAGCAGTTCCAATTCAAGTTATAACAATGAATGATTTTTCTGGACTTCCATGAATTTCATTCTCATAACCATTATTATTTCTGCTAGAACCCAGGTAGGACTCAAATTTTGAGCTGCTGACAAAAAATGTCTGTCTGCCTTTTGAGAGGAATAGTTTTGAGTTCTGTTGATGATTTCAGAAGAAGGTACCGTTGGGATCGAAGAGAAAGGTGGGGACAATGATGCTTCCTCTACTGGAACAAGGGTCTGGTTTATTTGTCAATAAATAAGTGAAAAGTAATAAAATCTTCACTGTCATTAATACTTAGTAAGAAAATATTCTTCCAGCAAAATTATCATATGGTGGACAGAAGCTTGACTTTGGGGCAAAAAAAGCAAACAAGTCCCCCAAACCTGTGTTTTTAAGGCCTAACTCTGACATAAGTATTGGCTATGTGAGCCTGGTTACTATTTAACCTCTCAGTGTTCCAGGAATTCTCTGAGAGATTATAAATTGCAGAGTAGACAATAATTTTTATTGGTTGAGAAAAATTCCTCATTTACAGCTGCCTATACAGATGAAATTATAGCCTAACATTAACACAAACAAAATCCAGTACTATAAATCAAACTAAACACTAATCAATCAGTATTTTTAAGCATCCATATGCTTATCAAGGCTCTACTTCTTATTATTAATATTGACATGATATATGGCATTATCTTAATCTTGATCCATCTTGATCTCTCTGCAGCCTTTGACATGGTCTATTACTCTCTGCTCCTTGATAGTTTCTTTTCTCCAGGTTTTCATGACACTTCCCTCTATTGGTTTTCCACCTACCTATTCTGACCAGTCCTCCTCGGTCATCTTTGCTGGGTTTTCATCCAGGCCAGACTTGCTTACCTTGGGTATTTCACAGGGCTCTGTCCTGATCCCTCTTCTATACTATTTCACTTGGTGATATCATCAGCTCCCATGAATTCAATTATTATTTCCATTCTGATCATTCTTAAATCTTATTATCCAGTCCTAACCTGTTGTTGATCTCCAGCCTCACAACTCCAATTGTATACTGAACATCTTGAACTGGATGTCTTATATATTAAAATCCCAAAATATCCAAAACCATATTCATTATTCTTTCACTCCCTGAAATCCCTGCAGTCTTCCTAATTTTCCTATTAATATCAAGAATATTTCTATTTTCCCAGTCACCCCAGTTTTCAGCCTAGCTATCACTGAATACTCCTCTCTTTCTCTTCTTCTCTCTTACCCTCTCTATCCAAGCTCTTACCAAGGCCTATTGTTTTACCTAGATAACATCTCTCCTCTGGCACTGCCCATACCCTACTAAGTATCATCATTATCTGATACCTGAACTATTGTAAGAGCTTGTTCCTTGGCCTCTCTGCCACAACTCTCTCCACACTCTGATCTGTTGACCATTCAGCCCTCAAAGTGACAGCTCTAAAGCATACATCTGATCATGTAACTTTTACAGCTCAGCAAATTATAGTTTTCCCTATCATATCCAAGATCAAATATAAAATTCACTGTAGTTTAAACCTCCCCCTTCAAACTTTTCTAGTCTTGTACTCTATACCCTACCACCTTAAATATTCTGCAGTCTGATGATCCTGCTTCCTTGCTGTTCTATGAACAGAATATTCCATATCCTAGCTCTAGACATTTTTCACAGGTTGATGTCTATTCTTCAAGTGTTTTCTCTTCTTATCTATGACACTTAACTTCTCTGACTTCTTTCAGGTCCTAGCTAAAATCTTATCTTCTATAGGAAGCCTTTTTATATTCTCCTTAAGTTTGGTGCTTTTGCTGTCTTTATTATCTCTATTTTATCTTGTTTATAGTCTTATTTGTACATTTTTTTTTGCATGTTGTCACTCCTATGAGTCCCTTAAAGGCAGGGACTACCTTTTTCCTTTCTTTGAATCTCCAAAGCTTAGCATGGTGTTTGGCACATAGTATGTGCTCAATATATATATATATATATATATATATATATATATATATATATATATATATATTGAAAGACTGACATTGTAAAGATATTTCCTGCTTGGTCTCAGTCAAAGAGACCATATGGAAACTTAATTCTGGTCATGATGACTTGAACTGGTTCTGTGATGACAAACTGGCTATGAGGTTGCTGAGACAAAATTGAATAGATATATAAAAGGGATGATGAACCTCATCATCTTTATTTCTTTCTTTAATAGCTATGAGTAAAGCAAAGCCACTTTGCTCTAGTCCCAAGAGTTGGATGAAGGAGATGTATCATATCTTCCACCTGTCTATAGCCTGTATGAACACACATTCACTCATTCACTTTTGTCTTTGTGTTCATATTTTTTTTAGGTTTTTGCAAGGCAAATGGGGTTAAGTGGCTTGTCCAAGGCCACACAGCTAGGTAATTATTAAATGTCTGAGACCAGATTTGAACCCAGGTACTCCTGACTCCAGGGCCGGTGCTTTATCCACTGCACCATCTAGCCGCCCATCTCTTTTTGATAATGTAAATGAATAGTCTGAGATGAAAATGCCCAAGTGATTGTGAATTTATGTGATTAGATGTGCTATAAGACTTAAAATGGTAGCTAGATGACAAGAAGACTGGAGAAATATACAGACCCATTTGAAGAACCCTGGTGAACAAAATAATTTTTCTATTATGCTGTACTCTAGACTTTGAATTTAAAATGATCATCATTTGGGAAAAAAAGAACTTCTTAGTCAAGATTTGGGAGGGACCCTCTTTGCCACATGTATTCTTTATACACATGCTTCATCACCATTGTATTTTAAGTTATAGTCCACTTTCCCATGGCTGTTAAGTGAATTGATGGGAGACTATAACCACATGTTTTAGGGTGAAATGTTTTACATCAAGTTTTTTTGCTAAGTTTTCTTAGTAAATTTTTTTTTCTAATAGTTGATTTATTTCAAATGACAAAAATTTCAATGGCAAAATTTCAAAAAATTGCAATTCCAGTCCAGTCCCTCAAATGACCTCCAAAGTCACATAGATCACATAGATCATATAGGTTACATAAAGTTCACAAGGTCACATAAAATTGTGGGATATTGATTATAATGTCCCATTGGAGACACAGCTTGACAATTGGCATATTTGTTTGGAACAATTGCCTTGGGGAGAGAGTAAGAGTGGCAAAAAAGCTTCATTTTTGATATTCCAAATTACCTTTCATACAATTTTTATTGTAGAAAACCTATAACAAGGTCCTCATACTTTCTTCTTTATTTTTCTATTTTGAATCTCTCAGGAAACATTTTATTAACTCATGACTGACAAAACTTAAAATGTTACCCTAAATATTAGGATTTATACTTGGAGGTCATGTTAGAGATAATCTTGTTAAATCTCTTCATTTTGTAGATGAGGAAACTCAGTTCTAAACTACTTGGATCACATAGGTAATAATTAATAGAGTAAGAATTTGAATCCCTTGATTTCATATATCATTAGAGTTCTATCATGCCTTAGAGTGCTTAACATATTTCTAATATAGCTTGTGAAATATATGTCATTAATCCCAGGGATAGGGCTCTTTTCTAAGGCAGGAGGACTAACCTTCTTAAAAATTACAAGAGAGTGGTAACTTCAAGAAACTACTCAAATTTAAAAACACGTCTGGTGGAATCTTAGACGCAGAAGAAACATAGTATAGACCCTATATTCAAAAGTTTCATGTGTAGTAGGTACTCAAAAATTACTTTTGGGATTAAATTTCTGATATCTTAAATTGTTGTTGTTCAGTCTTTTTCAGATTCTCAGTGACTCCATTTTAGAGTTTTCTTGGCAAAGATACAGGAGTGGTTTGTCATTTCCTTCTCTAGCTCATTTTATGGATGAGGAACACAGCAGTTATATAATGAGAGTAGGAGAGAGTAGATGCATAGGCCATATGTTACACTGTCACTGTCAAATGGATAGAAAACTAAAGGAATAACCCTAGTATTTGTGTGGATCCCCTCTGGTGAATTGTTAGGAAAATATCATAGGATAAAAATTCATGAATATAGTGAGATATACATTGTTAGAAAGACTGTCATATGCTCCTCCCCTTATACTTTGCAAAATGTTTTATTATTTGTTAGATATTTATTTAAAATTAGTAGAAATAAATAACAATATTCACATATAAGGTCCTTCTAATCAGATTATTTAACAATTAAATACTATCTCCTCTGACAGAATCTTCCAGGATTCTGTCAATAACCATGTTTTTCCTTGAATCAGATATTATAATTTAATTTACATATCTCCAATGGATTTATCATGCAATATTATGCATGTTACCTTTCTCTGTATTATTTGCCTACTATAATGCCAATCAGTCACTCTATTCGAGTACTGTATGCAAGGTAGGTCCTTGTGATATAAAGACCGAAATAAAATAATCCCTGCTTTCCAGATGTTTCCCTTTTACAGAAGCTTTCCATAGCACCAATATCCATTTTCCCCCACACTCTTAGCTGAGGGTCTTCACTTATACTTCACCCCCTCAAAAAATAAGGCCTTTTGAAAAGATGTCTTTTTCTCCTCATCTCGTATCCTTCAGATATCATCCCCCCTTATTTCTGTCTTACCTCTCTTTTGTTCAGATGTGACCCTTCTCCTTAGCAATACAAATTCCTTTTTTTGTTTCTTTGATCCCATCTCATCCCACCTCTTCCCATCTTCTCCAATAAAGTTCCTTCCCATAATCTTCATTTTCTTACTAACTATAAATACTACCTTCCCCCTGCCCCATCCTTAAAAATCCATCATATATTTCAAACATCCCTACTAGCTACCACTCTGAATCTTTCTGCCCTTCTTGCCTTGTTGCTTGTCTTTGTTGTCAAAGAGAACCTTGGCATCTAGGAGGTAATACCATAAACATCTAAATGAATTGGATTTTAAGTGAGGTAATATTTTCTCAATCATTCTCTTTTTTACCTCTCTGAAAGTTTTGACACTGTCAAAACACTCTCTTCTACACTCTCTCCATTATACATTTTGTCACTCATTGTTCTTCTACCTCTCTGTTTCTTTTTAATTTACTTTTCACCCAGGTCATGACCACTACTGAGGATATTCTGATCTGAGCTTTATCTTCTTCCTTTATGTTGCTTTGTTTAGTGATTTTTTTTTCATCTCTCATGGATTTGATAATTTTCTTTTTGCAGTTAGTCTCCTGTTCTTTATATTGCTGGAACTCATATCCTTCAACACCATCCTTGTACTTTTCCCCAATTTTGCCATTACTGGGGAGGTATCACCATCCTTTCAGACAGACACCCAGACTCACAACCTTGGTTTCTTGCTTATCTCTTCCCTCACAGGCATCCTACATATTCATATTAAATCTATTGCCAAGTCTTATTTTTTCTACTTTCAGAGAATTCCATATTTATATCTTCCCCCTTCTCTATCTATCTACACAGCCATCACCTTGGTGCAGACCACTTCAATTTCTGAATTCTTGCAGCATTAGTCTCTGTATCTTAAATTCCTCCTTACTCTAATTCCATCCTCCACTCAAGTGCCAAAATGACTTTACCTAAAGCACAAGTCTGATGAGTTCACAGGTCATCCCTGGCTACACAATAAACTCTAGTAGCTTTCAGTTACCTCCAGGATCAAATATGAAATATTCTGACTTTAAATTCCTTGTAACCTGACTCCTTCTTCCTTTTCCAAAGACCTAATACTTTCATTACCACCATATACTCCCTAATTTAGTTGCATTAGCCTTCTTGCCACTGTATTTCTCCATTCTATGCCTTTTCAAAATTATTCCCCATATTCCTGGAAGGCTTTTTCCATCTACCCTCACCACCTGGCTTCCTTCAATACTTATATCATCTCTTTTGCCTCAGGTCTTTCCCCATTGATTATACATATATATATATATATATATATATATATATATATATATGTTTATATGTGTATATATATGTATATATGCTGTTTGCATGTTATTTCCTTCATCAGAATGTGAGTTCAAGGGTAGAAATTATATTTTGACTTTCTTTAAATCCATATAACTAAGCACATAGCTAACACATAGTAAGCAGTTAATAATTATTTGTTGACTGAATGACTTTAAGCCTTCTCTTTGTATTTTCTCTCCCCCCCACTTCTGCTTAGCACACATTGGGTAAGTAACAGCACATTTGCTGACTGACAACTCACCCAATCCTTCTGTAATTTTTATGAACTTTGCTGAGTGAGTATAGAATCCCAGGAGTTGGTAAAGATTGACCCCTTTTCCGAAGAGTGTAGGGAAAGCACTCTTGGCTCATTATTCTATTTTATCACTTTCCTTTAGGATATACAGTGTAAAGTCTTCAACCAAGTAAAATTGTTGTATTGACAGCACTTACAATTTGGTACACTAGTATGTTCCATTATTTGGGATTGTTAAATTTTGTGTGGAAAGTCCTGCATGCATTTGCAGTTCTTTAAATTATGAAAAGTAATAACAGCTGTGTTATCACCTCCCAGGGAGAGGCGAGTCTGTCACAGTGAATAATGTTTACCCTGCTGGGGTGGCATCAAGCTCACTTTTCACATTCCCTACATATGGTGATGATTTGATTTTTCTTGCAGGGAAGATACATAAATTATCTTTGCTTTTGCTGAGGCAAGTGGTGGGGTCAGTGACTTCATTGATTAAGTTGATTTTGTTGTGTGTGCACATAGCTAGTCTATTAGCACATATTTATGTCTACTTTATGGGCCATGTTGAGGCTATTGCTCTTGATGATGACCACATTCATAATAATACCCCAAAATCTCCAAATGCCTAATCAGGCCCCCCAGTGCTCTGTTGGACATTCTGGGAATGAATAATAAGAATATTCATGCAATTACCATTCTATGAGAACAAAACACTTTCACCTGCCAAGCTCTATTTCATCCTCACTATACTACACTTGAATTATTATCATCCACATTTCACAAACAAGTAAATTGGAAACTAAGAGAGACCTAAGGTCCTACAACTAGTAAGTGATGAGGTGATGTATTCAAATAAAGTCATCCAAGTGTAGCAATATTATGTTAAACCAAGAGACAACCTTAACAATTATCTATTTCCATCCTTCATTTTACAGATGGGAAAAGAGGTCTTGAAAAATTAAATGTTTTTTTTTTCCCCTTGGTTATACAAGAAGTGGGACACAAGGATTGGATTCAGATTCACATCTTTTGTTTCTATATCTGCTGTTTTATCTAGTACATGAAGGAACTTTTCAATCTTGTTGACATTATGTCAGGTCTTCAAACAAGAAGTCATCATCTATTTTACCTGCATAAGGTATATATATGATTCTTTACAGATGAGGAAACAGAAATAAGAAAGTGAGTCAGCTGTACAACTGGCAATATTACCTACATCTCCCAGAGAGGTATAGAGAAATTTTTATTAAAATTTAATCTAAAATTAATTTTGCAGAGCAAATCTACAAAGTTCACAATTCAATCCATTTACCTCTTAAACAAATGATCACTTCCATGAAAAAGACTTCATTTCTCAGCTTTAGGCCTTTTCTCTGATTGTCCTCCATGCCTGGAATTCTCTTCCTCCTCACCTCTACATACTTTCCTGGCTTCCTTTAAAACCCAATTAAAATCTTCTTTTATAGAAAATCTTTCCCAAACCATTTTAATTCTCTGTTGATTGTTCCCTATTTATATTGAATATAGAGAATTTGTGCCTATTTGTTTGCATGTAGCCTCGTTTGGGAGCTCTGTGAGGTCAGGGAGCCTTTTAATTCTTTTTGTAAGCTCCCCACACCCCACCCCCAGCACAAAGCTGGTGCTTAATAGTACTTTTTGATTGATTTACACATTTAATTTAATTGATTGACACTATGTTCTAGGGACTGTGCTAAGTATTAGGGATCTAGAAAGATGCAAAAGACAGGGTAGAATTTTTTTGTGGGTCACATGTGAAGGGGAGGCCCAGGTGCTACCCCCAAGTATTCTGTTAATTCCCTCTCTTAAAAACCTCCCAGAGGGGAGGCTAGGTGGTGCAGTGGAGAAAGCACCGGCCCTGGAGTCAGGAGTACCTGGGTTCAAATCCAGTCTCAGAGACTTAATAATTACCTAGCTGTGTGGCCTTGGGCAAGCCACTTAACCCCGTTTGCCTTGCAAAAAATAAAAACCTAAAAAAAAAAACCTCCCAGAGTAATATTACCAAAGCACATGCTACTTCCTTGGTCCAAAGCATCTTATATCATAATAAATGTTTTAATAATATGATACTCCAACATTTAAATATTATATTATAAATAATATAATATGCATATACATATAATATTAATAACAATATATAGTAGCATACAACATATTATAAAATAAGAAATAACATAATAATAATAAACTAGAATTAATATAGCACATTAAAGTTTAGAAAGTGCTTTATAAAAATTATCTCATTTTATCCTTACAACAACTCTGGGAAGTAGATGCTTTCATCATTTTCATCATGTTGATGTTCAGTCATTTCATCATGACCATTCTTTGTGATCCATTTGGAGTTTTCTGGGCAAAGATACTAGAATGGTTGTCCATTTCCTTTTTCAGTTCATTTTATAGATGAAGAGCTAAGACAAAATTGATTAAGTGGCTCATCCAGGGTCACACAGCAAGTAAGTGACTGAGCTGAATTTGAACTTATTCCTCAGTGCCATCTAATACCCTAGATCTCAAATTTAAAAAATTGAAATTAAAAGAGGTTAACACACATAAGTTCAAGGTCAGATTTGAACTTGGGGCTTCCTGACTCCATCTGGATCCAGTGAGTCTGAATTTTCCTTACCTATAGATGCTGGCATTCAAAGGCATCTGCAATAGAACCACAACTTTTCTTTCCAAGTTTCTCTTTCATCTTAAAGTTTTATAATCCGAAGTTTTCTTCAAAGTTCAAGTCAATTCCTGACTTCTGTATGAAGCCTTTCTTGATCCCCACAAATGCTTAATTACCTCAAAATTATATAATGCTTATTTTATATATGTATATATTACTTATGCTCACAGATGAATGTATTTTATCCTCTGAAAAAATAGGAACCCTCTGAGGGAGGGAATTATTTGAGTTAACTGGTTTAAATGATCTTTAAGATCCTTTTATTCATTGCAGTTCTTTTTGTAACGACAAAGAAATTGGAAATTGAGGGGATGTCCATCAGTTGGGAAATGGCTAAACAAGTTATGGCCCATGAATAATATGGAATATTATTGTTCTACAAGAAACCTTAAATGGTCAGACTCTAGAGATGCATGGAATGACTTTCAGGATCTGATGCTGAGTGAAGGGAGGAGAACCAAGAGAACAATGTACACATTAACAACATTATGAGATGAACAACCTTGATGGAAGCAGCTCCTCTCGGCAGTCCAGAGAGCTAGGACAATTGTATTTGACCAGCTATGGACAATGTTATCCCCACACAAAGGAAGAAAAACAAAATAAAACAAAACACACACACGCACACCCCAGTCCTTCAGAATCTGATGAACACTTTATAAAAATTATTTAAGAATCTCTCCCTTAATTCTAATTCCTCATACTGAAAATAACTAATCTGTAAGCATGTTTATCAAAATCTGTATGTACAATGCTAACCTGACTGTTCACTGCTGGGAGTGGGGGGTGGGAAGGAAGGGTGGAAGGAAATTTTGTAATTTAAAAATATACATGTGCATAAGGATGAAAATAAATAAATTTTTAAAAATATCCTTTTGCAATTCTCAAATTAAATGACTTTATGTATCTGGAATATTTCAAACTAGGTATTTTTGAAGTAGTCAGTGGACAAGAAACTCATAATTTCAATTTGTATATATTTAGTTTAACAAGATGTTAAGGAAACTAAGTGACATTATCTTGTAGAGTAGTAGGGTTACTTAGCACATAGCTTATAATTACTTTTAACATTCATTAATTTTTTAATTAAAATTTTTTAATAAAAAATTTCTAATCCTCTTCCTCCATACTCATCCTTCCCCACCCACTGAGAAGGCAAGAAATGTGATATTAATTATACATGTGAAGTAATATAAAGTATACTTTCATATTATCATGTTGTAAAGAAAGAGGCAAGAAAAAAAGTATACATTAATCAGAATTCAGACTACATCAGTTCTTTCTTGGAAGTAAATAGGTGAGTAGCAGACTTCATCATAAGTCCTTCAGATTGATCAGAATATTTCAGTCAATCAAAGCTGATTATCATACAATATTGATATTACTGTGTACAATTTTCTCCTGGTTCTGATCATGTCACTTGGTAAAATTTCATATAAATTTTCCCAGGTTTGTATAAAACCATCTTATTCAACATTTTTATAATACACAATAGTAATCCAGCACAATCATATACCACAGATTATTCAGTAATTCCTTAATTGATAGGTATCACCTCAATTTCCAATTCTTTGACACCACAAAAGGAACCTGTATTGATATTTTTGTTTTTAATGGTCCTTTCCTTTTTCTTTGGTCCCTGAGATACAGACCTAGTTGGTAGTATTGCTGGATCAAAGGACATGCAAAATTTTATAGTTCTTTAGACACTCTTCAGAGAGTCCACTCTGAAGTTCCATTCTTCAGAATGGTGGAATCAGTTCTCAATATTCCACCAACTCAATAGTCCTGATATCTAGATTTTAATACATCCTCTCCAACATTTATTTTCCTTTTCTTCCATATTAGCTAATTTGATAGCTGTAAGGTGGTGCCTTAGAGTTGTTTTAATTTGTATTTCTCTAATCAAGAGAATTTTTCCAAATGACAATAGTTTTAATATCTTCTCCTGAAAATTTCCTGTTCATATCTTTTGAATTTGTCACTTGGTGAATGATTCATTAAATCATAAATATGTTTCAATTTTCTATATGTTTGAGGAATAAGACTTTTGTCAGAGAAATTTTTTTATAAAATTTGCTCCCTGCTCCCCAATTTTTTGCTTTCCTTCTGATCTTGGATGCACTGATTTTGTTTGTATAAAAACTTTTAATTTAGTATAAACAGAATTTTCCATTTTACTTCTTATTGTACATGGTTTATGACTAATAAATGTATGTTGAACTTTAATTTGATTAGGTTGAAGGTGGGAGGTAAGAACTAGAGATGTGCATTCTGGAATTATGCATAGAAATGGAGAACCCAAAATTTTTACCTATTTTTTTCTTCTTATGATCTAACTTTCCAAATTTTCTCAGTGGCTAGGCAATTGAGAAATATCTGTGGTTAAATAAATGACATGTACCAGTATTTACTAGCTTCATGGATGGCTCAGCATTCCCTGAAAATTGCAACTTTCATGAATTACAATAAAATGTTGTAGACATCTGATTGACCTTTTTTTGATCCCAGACAGAACTTGCAGTGGCATAGAGTTTCTGATGAATTTGGACCACAATTTTACCATTTAATGCATGTCATTTAGTATTCTGCCTGTCTAAGCATCTTATTTTAGATACAACCATATGGAATTTTGATGCCAAGGCTTATCTTAATTCTGAGCGATCTGATGGCACAGTAATTACTACAAAGGCATCAAGTACCACCAAACAATTTGCATCTCCTTAGGGAGCAATTTTCCTTCAGGACAAATAGCAGTTGTCAGAGGACTAAGAATAATTTTGTTTACAAGCACAGATTTAGAAACAACTAAACAAGTTGGAACATGCACTGGAGATGTGACTTTGACTCTCAAGTATCTGGTTTTACAGCATTAAGCTTTCCGGGGGCTTATAATGAAAACATAGCATTGTAACTCTGTTAATGAGCAAAAGAAAACCCAGTCTTGACCCACAAGTAGAAATGTACCTTGGGGAAACTTGTTTGTTCTCAATAATCTGGTTACCATAGTACTTAATAGTAGAAAACTAGCCCTGCATCTCTAGGGGCATTCATTCTCAAAAAAAAAAATAAAAAATAAAGATTCCCAATTTGAATTGTTTTCCCCTGTATTTCACAATTGACTCAAAAAACATGCTTTATTTGTTGCATTCTTTTGAATGCTGACACCCTCTCAGGGGTATGATTGCCCTTCTTTATCAAATGAGATACTTTTTTCATGGAAAATAAAGTATATTGTTCTAAGAAAGCCTTTTCATATGCACTAATGTTGTTCAGCTAGTCACATTCTTTGTCTCTCATAATCATCACAGGCCCTGCATAAGCATTATTAGTTCATGCATTAATAAATATCTTAGGGGATAACAACAGGGATGTGTTGCCTACTCTCACTACAATCTCCTATCTTGGAACTTCCATGAGAACACAAGAAGATAAGTTAGTGCCTACAATCTGCCAGGGCAGTGGATGTTTTGATGTGTAAAATACAAGAGAGAATTCCTATAAATTTTGACATAAAATTCTTTCAGTCTAGGTACCTAATAGTCATTTAATATTTCATTTGGGCATGCTGTTTTGGCTTAAAACTTTAATTAAAACTCCCCCATGCTGAGAAGCTTTTGCTTCCCCTGGTGACTTCTAGAAGAATTACTGTTTGACAGACTAGTAGCATATCAGCATGGAGATATTGCTGAATGTGGCATATTTATGTGGCATATTTATTTTGAGCACATATTCTACAGATAAAGCAGGTCCTATGCAAAAAACACCTCATGCTGGCCATACTCAAGAACAAGTCAATGACTCAATGTAGCAACTAAACATTGGCAGGATAGATCCATTAATTTTGATTGGATTCATAATTGTGACTGATTAAAAGCCCAAATCAATTTTATGATAATCTATTTCTACCTTGAAAATGGACAAAATTCATGGACAATTAAAGCTGAAAATTTTAAAGATAAAGGTTTAATCCAACTCTAAGATTTCTACATTTCATCATTTCACTTGACACTGAGTAGAAAAATCTTTTCTTTTCCTACAGAGCCATAACTTCTGAAACATTGGTTTAGGAAATTGCATGTTTGCTATATGACAAAGATTTTGCTTTTTGTTTCTTACCTTCCACAAGATGTAAGGTCCAATGATAATTTAACTAAACTCGGTTCTTCCCTTGAAGATTAGAAATATATGATAATTCAACTGAATGGAATAAATTGATCATACCAATGAATCCATGATTTAATCAATGTCACAAGTTCCTCAAATGAGGCAGATTGCATCCCACCTTGGCTGCTTATCCAGTATAACTCTTGTTCTTTCATAGTCATGCTTGTGTTCTCTTAACCCTATGAAAATGCCATTGTAACATGTGAGCTGGAATCCTTGCTTATAACTGACTCTTCTATTACTTCTGATTAAGCATTTTTAGAGGACACCCTTTACATCATTTCTCCTGCATTTGTCTCAGATAACCCTATTTTACTATGCAGGTTTTGGTACCTTCAAATTGAAAATATTTCCATTTGTATAGTTCATGATGAGTAATATACATATTATAAGGATATGGACTAGACCTGTGATTTCACTGGCATTCTACCAAACTCTCTACCAAAGCAGAGTCTGTCACTTAGTTTCAGGAAATTACCCAGAGCACCAGGACATTAAATGACTTGCCAAAGTTCCATGGTTTGTGTCAGAACTTTCAGATCAGCTCCCTATACACTTTGACATACTGGTTTCAGAGCTATAAAGCACAGTATTTTTAGAAAATCACTAAGTATCAGGGATATTAAATGAATATTGTAAGACAGTATGTTAGTCTTATTAAAATTTCTAGAGATAATACTAACAGTGCCATTAGAAAGAACAAGGTACCAAAGGCCAATTCTGCCATTTATGAATTTCCTAACCTATGGTTTTTACCTCTTTGGGTTTATTTCTGTATCTATCAAATTAAGGGTTCATGGTAAATGATCTCCTGATTTTATATGATTTGAAATTTTCTATCATCTAAAGTGACATCAAAGAACATAAAAAATGACTCCCACTATTTCTATTATAGAAAAATATGGAAAGGGAAAACTAATAAAGTGTTATCCCTTTATCCTGTCCATTATTCTGCTATGTAAGAAAGTACATGATCAACCAAAACATTGATGTTTTTTGAATGATCATGTACATCACATCTCTAATCTCAATTAACTCAATTGAACTGAAGGATGAAGTGTAATTTGATGTTTTTCTATTCATCAGTGGTAAGGAACTGGAGTCACAGGAGCACCCATTCATAGCATCTATTATTTTTGAACTGCTGGGAAATGTCTGTTACTTTCTGTAATGTTTTTTTAAGAGTAACTTAGGTTGACAAGTAAAAACTCACTCTCATTATTATTTACAGTCTATTTATTTACAGCTAAATCACTATATAGGATACCGCCCAGATTGAAGTGTAGTCATTTTCCAGGATTCACATGTCCAGCTGAGCCAGAGCAGACAGGGTAGGAGATGACATTAAGGAGGGAAAACACATTTCTGACTTATTCTTAGTTATACTTCCCTGGTCCACAAGTGATGAGTTAGATGAATGAGAATGAAGAAAACTCATACAATGATATTAAGTCAAATACTGGATCCTTTGTCTACATAATCTTGCTGAAAGAAAAAGTGAGTTCAGTATCCAGAGATCTACAAAATGCCTAAGTTCAGTTGAGAAATGTGCCTTGAGTTCCCAACTCTTTTGTCTCTCTATAGAAGAATCCACACTGAACTCTGCATTTTCTACAACTTCTGAGTTCAAAGAAACTTTGGTTCTGTCTGAAAATTGCCTGTGTTTGGGAGAGGCTCGGTTATGGAGGTGGGGGTGTGTGTCAAAATTCAGTAAAAGGGATTTTGTTTTGCATTTTTTTACTCCCTTTATTGATTTCTTGCAAAATCTAGACACTGAATGCAAGGAATTATGTTCTGTCCATTTCAGTGGGAAGTCCCTCTTATTTGACTTCTATTTTCTCTACAAAGTAGAAATGGCCTTTATGTTAGAAATGGTACAACAAACATGTCAGACAGGTAATTAATTTCCAAGGTAGGCAAGGAGATTGTAAATAGAGGACCTACTCATCCTTTATTGGTGAATTGCTGAATATGGTGAATATCTGAAAAGAGTATCAGTGCTTATAAGGAACCACTGTGATTTGGTCAAGAACTGGTCATGCCGGAATAAAAAATTCCTAAAACTGATAGATGAGAGAGGAATGCTGCAAATACAGCTTACCTTGATTTTAGTAAAACTTTTAATTAGCTTTTGTAAACTATTCTTGCGGAAAATGTAAAGAAGGATTAGATGATAATTCAATCAAATAAATCCCAAATTAACTGGATGGTCAGAATCAAACAGTGGTGCTTAATGGTTTAATGTTGGTATAGCAGGAGATATCTTATGGAAAACATCAGAAGTCTATCCTTGGCCCTCTATTATTTAACATTTTTTATCAATTACTTAGATAAAGGCAAAGAGGATATGCTCATCAAATTTGCCAATAACAAAAAGCTAGAAGGGATAGCCAACATTCTTGATGAGAAGATCCAAAAGAGTCTTGAGAGCCTAGAGCACTGGACTGAATTTTTTTTTTTTTAGGTTTTTGCAAGTCAATGGGGTTAAGTGGCTTGCCCAAGGCCACACAGCTAAGTAATTATTAAGTGTCTGAGGCTGAAATTGAACTCAGGTCCTCCTGACTTCAGGGCCAGTGCGCTATCCTCTGCGCCACCTAGATGCCCCTGGACTGAATCTTATAAGATGAAATTCAATAGGGATATTGAAATGTAGAAGGCAGAGTTTTGCAGTAGGATAGGGACTCAGAGATGACTTTGGTTTGGTTCATTGACCCAATTAAATGTATAATGATAAATCGTATTTGGGCTTCATTTGCATTTAGTTGAATCTCTATCCCGACCCCCAACCTAACTTTACAACTATACATTTATTTACATTCAATTTCATCTGCACTCAAGCCATCCACTTGCATCCTACCGTGTCAAGATCTTTTTGAGTCCCCTTTCTGAGGCAGCTAGTGGTGCAATGGAGAGAGCACTGGATTTGAAATCAGGAGAACTTCAGTTCAAATCCAGTCTTAGATATTTACTAGATGTGTCAAATCTCAGCAAGTCACTATAATTTCTTTTTGTTCCAATTTTCTCAACCTATCAAATGCAAATAATAACAACTATCTCTCAGGGTTGTTGTGATAATCAAATATTTATTTTTAAAAAATAGGCTTGTCTTAGTACCTGGAATTTTTGTTGTTGTTGTTGTTGAGTCATTTCAGTTGTTTCTCTCTCATTGTGACCTCTCCACACTTTGGAGGTTTCTTGGCAAAGATATTGGAATAATTTGCCATTTCTTTCTCCAACTCATTTTGCAGAGGAGGAAATGGAAGTAGAATTAAGTGACTTGCCCAAAGTCAACCAGCTAGTAAGAGTTTGAGATCAGATTTAAACTCAGGAAAATTGACTTTCCTGACTTCAGGTCCGGCCCCATGAAGCCACTTAGTAACTGACTTACAACAGCTATTATATAAATGCTTCTCCTGGAGTCCATTATCCCATCCTAACTTTGAATCAAGTATGCCTTTACCTAAGATAACATTTAAAGTGTCAAACAACTTAGGGTCAAGAGTGACAACCTAGGGACACTCCACTAGAGATCCATTCTGTCATCAAATTTTAATGCCTTTTCTTTGAAATTAGTTGAGAAGAAATAGGGAAATATTACTGTAGAGTGGTAACTATATGAATGATTGGGAGAAGGGATTGGATTTTAAACATTATTCTCCTTTGCAGAGAAAAACAGAAAAGCAAAAGAAAAGCAGAAAGAAAGAAAAGGATAGCAACCCCACCTTCTGCCTTCTGCCTCCTGATCATAATTAAGAAAAAAAGGGGAAAAAATATTTTTTGAAGTCCTATGTACCTGAATTTCTACACTCTTAATGGTTCTCTTATCAGCACATGCTACATTTCTATATTCTTCCTTTGGGACCAATCATTGGTTTTATTTTCTGTACATTGATGATTTCTTTGTGTATCCATATTAATCTCTTAAGACAACTTTCCATTTTGCTTACACATCAGAAGTATTGTTCATTGTTTTCCAGTTTTTCATTCCTTTCAGTTTAGGAAGGAGACTATATCTGCAGGAAGTTCAAACCTGGGTGCCCATGTCTCCCACACAAAAGAGAGATAAAATGGAATTAGCAACTCCACACTGGACTGTGAAGGATAACTGTAAGCTGAGCTCCTCTCCCCAGGGACTTGTACACACTATTCTTATATTCAGTCTCTTTCCTATACCAGGAATCTCTAGAGCATTTGACTATTCATTACAATGGTAGCTGCTTCCACCACTTCATCACTTCCATGATACATAGTGCATATAAAGAAAGTGAGATAAAGTAAAAGTTAAAGCCCTATCCATAGTCTGTATTTCACAATCTTCTTTATACCTTTTTACTTTCTTTCAAATCTTGTGTGTGTGAAAGACATATCAGTTTCAATTTCCCATCTGGCCTTCCACTTCCATCCTAGAACCTGAGTTTGATGAGGGTTCTTTATATCTAGTCCAAAACAGAACCACTACAATGATCTCTAACCATCTTCATACCCTACCTTAAAGTGGTTCTTTTCCCTCTCCTCCAAAGTCTATATTTCATTTAAAAATTTACATTCCCGCCTCCCCTATGTTATTAAATTCAATTTAGCTTAGTAAATTAATCTTGATTGCAATTTTCTGGAATATAGTATTATAAGAACCCTACTTCCTTTTTTGTGGTGGTGGCTGCTAAAACTTTATGTGATTCTGTCAGTGGCCTCCTCAGCACTTGAATTTCTGGTTGCTTGCAGTATTTTGTCCTTTTCTTAAAATCTTAGATTTTAGCCATTGTATTCTTGGCAGTTTTCAATTTCAGATTTCTTTCAAGAGGTGACCAGTGGATTCATTTTATTTCCACTTTTTCCTCTGGTTCCAAGAAATCTGAGCAGTTTTCTTGTTTTGATTTCTTGAAATATGGTGTCTAAACCTATTTTTAATCACAAATTTGGGGTATTCCAATAATTCTTATCTTTTCTTAATTTGTTTTTATGCTAATGGTTTTTACTACAAAATATCTAATCTTTTCTTCTACTTTTCAGTCTTTTGACTTTCATTTTATTAATTCTTGTTTTTATTTCATGGAGTTATTATTAGTTTCTACTTGATAAATTCTAATTTCCAGGAATTATTTTTTCCCCTTAGGAAAATTGTTCCAAATTATTAGTTCTCTTTCCAAATCTTTCTTCTATAGCTATTTATTTATTTTTACATTTTTCCAGTAGTGTTCCTTTTTTACTTATGCCTTTTTTTACCTCACTATAATTTCTCATTCCCAAGCCCTTGGTCCTCTAAAAGTCAATAAAAATATAAATAGTATTTTTGAACACATGTACACACACACACACACATACACACACACACAGACCCCCCCACACACACATAAAAGAGGAAAACCTCAGCACAGCCGACTAATACATTGAAAAAGTATGAAAACATGTAATGTATAATATCTATGGAGCTTCCACCTCTGCAGATGAAAGTAGGGACATTCTCTGAAATATCTTCTTTTGAGATTCATTTGTTCTTTGTAGTTTTGCAATATTTACTTTTGATCTCTTTCATGTATATATTTCTTTCCATTTACATTTTTTTCATTGTATAGAATTTTTTTTGGATTTTCCTATTTTACCCTGGATCAGTTCATATAGATCTTCATTCTTCTCTGCACTCATCACATTCATGATTCCTTACAATATAGTAACATTCATGTTCCACAATTTTTGTTTAGCCATTCCCCAATCAATGTGTATCTACTTTATTTCAAAATCTTTGACATCACAAATAGTGTTATTAAAAATATTTTGATGCATAAAGGAACTTTCTTCTTATCAATGACCCCCTTGGGATTTGGGCTAGTAATGAAATCTATAATTCAAATTTGATGGACAACTTAGTCATATTATTTGCATAATTTCAAATTGCTTTCCAAAATGGTCATATCAGTTCACAGCTCCACCCAAAATGTACCAGTATGTCTGTCTCTCCACAATCCATTAAACATTGACAGTTCCTATCTTTTCTCAAGATATGAGGTGAAATCTTAGTTTTATTTTTAATTGTATCTTGTTTGGCTTTTTAAAATTCCTTTTAGCACTTAAAAAGCAATTATTTCAAATCTTATAGGCAATCTAGATGGACTTGTACTCAAATTAAGAGTTTCTTTGAGGATTCTTCTATGGATATTATGAAGTCAATCTTTTCTTTTATGTTTGTATTCTGTTACAATAATCATTTCTTTATGGTAGAATTTTTTTTTGATTGCTCATTCTTCCAGTCTGTTTCTGACTTTAGATTTCATGCTAGTCATATCACACTTTGGTGGGATTGGCGGTGGGGAGATGGGTCTCAATTGATCTTTTTCCTCTATTGTGGATCTTTATGCTGTTTTCTTAGAGTATTAAGTATTGGATTATTACACGATCTCAGGGATAAGACATGGGGAAGACATACGTTTTCAGAGCATCCTGGACTTAAATTGTAATATTTTCTATAGGCAACTAAATGAATAGTAGAGTTCTATAAATTGATTAGGGGAGATCTGAGTTCAAATGTTGCCTTAGTTACTTACTGGCTTGTTTGTTTGATTTTTACTTAGTCTCTATTTGCCTTAGTTTTCTCAAGTATAAAATGGGATTAATAATAGCACCTAAATTTATTGTGAGGCTCAAATGAGTTAATATTTATAAAATGATTATCCCAGGGCCTGATACATAGTAGATACTATATAAATAGTAGAAATTATTATTAATAATAATAATAATATTGATCATCATTATCTTTGTGAAGGTGGTATGGCAGAGACCTCAGTTATTTCATTAGTCTCTATGCCATCTTTTTTCTACATCTGCCATTCATCAATTTCTTTCTCTATTTCTGGGAATAGTAATCACATCAAAACTGTCATTTCTAGAAAGGACATATAAATTAATTGTCCCATATTTTTATTCTCCATTCCTCTGAGTTCCTAGATCATTTTCCTTCCTACCACTCCACTGTATATGCTATCTTTACCTAAGAGAATGTAGTCTTTTTGAGATCATGGGAGAGTAAGGGCAGTTTTACTTCTACATTTGTATCCCTAATCCTTAGCATAGTGTCTGGCACATAGCAAGTCTTTAATAAATGCATTTTCTTTCATTTATTTATCTGAAGTTAACTTTATCCATAAAATTAGAATATGCCAAGATTCCCATTCCTTATCCATTATTAATTATAAAAGTCAGAATCACTTTCCTTCAAAAATGGCATTTCTACTTCAGCTATCCATTCTTCCTTTTTTTTGCTTAAGAATCAGTCCCTTAAATCTCTCTCATTGGTTCCTTCATTTTCCAAGGATGAAAGGATCATCAAAACAAGTCAAGAAATGTTTAGCTCCTCTTGTTTGGACGGAAGAAATCTCTACAAAGTATTTGGACAAATAATATTCTCTATCATTTTTATACTTCTTTGTTAGACTAGTGAGTTAGTTTCTAAATTCTTTATTCTTTTTCTTTTTTTGTATAAATGTTCTATAATACATTCCAGTGGTAGTATCACACTCTTTGTCTCCCTAGATCTTCATCCAGATGCATTCCACCATGCTCTTCTTTCTTATGGTTCTTAGATTTCCTCACCTTCATATATTAAAACAGCTTCTCTATCACTTTTAGTCATATGCCATTGAATTATCATTCCATTTAAGAGTCATATTCCAATGATATA
The DNA here is from genome assembly GCF_037893015.1 of Macrotis lagotis. Classification (NCBI taxonomy): domain Eukaryota; kingdom Metazoa; phylum Chordata; class Mammalia; order Peramelemorphia; family Peramelidae; genus Macrotis; species Macrotis lagotis. The sequence continues at coordinate 723,951,321 of NC_133658.1, read as the reverse complement.
TCTCATTCATTAAGTCTCAGGGATATCTACTCAAAGAGATCAGTTTTGCCTCCGTGAATTAAGAATCTAGATGACAATAGCAAATATTAATACATGGGGCATCTCTTCCAGAGGGGGGATTATTTATCTGGTGCCATGAAGTACTTAGAACTAGAAGATTCAGATAATTTCTTTTTTTAAGCAGAAGTATAGTTACAACTTCCCTTGGTCTTCAGTGAAGATGGAGTTAATGACTCCCAGGTAAAAGATCATTAAATCCTTTATAAATATTATTTAATTTGATCCTTACAATAACTCTGTGTAATTGGTGTTATTTTCTTCATTTTACATTTTGGGAAACTGAAACAGACAAAAGTTCATTTCTACACTTTTGGGTACATAGCTAATAAGTGTATGAATTCAGATTTGAATTCAGGTCTTCCTAACTCCAAGTTCGGCATTGTAGCCACTGTACCACTTTGTTACTGGTATTTGAACACAGTGATGAATCTTTCCTCAAAAGATTTCAATTTAACTTTAGATTAATAATAAGATTAATTATTTGATTAGTTGAGGTTTATGGAATATAATTTAGAGATAGCAATCATACAAGGAAGAGCACTTGGAAGTAAAGTTGAGTGATAATACATTTAATTAGGTTTATATAGTGTGTAGTGAAATGAGAATGGAGAGACTTCCATACAAATTCATATGTATTCTTCAAGGTGAAGCTAGAAAATGCCTCCAGCAAAAGGTGAGATTTGAAGAGAAACCAGGAGGAAGAGTTGAATAGGGAGAACATTCTAGGTATAGGAGAAAGTCAGTGTAAAGGTATGGAATAATGAAATGGAGTCTTATTTTCAAGGAATGGGAAGGACAGTGTCTGTATTATACAGGGAGGGTAGTAAATATATAATACAAAAAACCATGCAAAAATCTAAAAACTCAGGAAAGAGCCAAATTATGGAGGTTTTAACATGGGTAAGAATCATCCTATCTGAGAAGTCATGCTTAATATATATTCTCTCCTTATTTCCAAATCATAGATTCCCTGTCTTTCAAACCAAAGCTTCCTAAAAATCTTTCTTGATCTTTTCAATTGCTAGTTTCTTCCCTCCCAAACTATGCTGCATTCAATTATCAAAAAATTATAAATAATAAAATAAATTACAAAGCATTTGTAATTATTTCCTGTATTCTTGTTCTGTAAATACAAATATGTTTGTCTCCTCTTTCTGAAATTTATTTCCGTGAGAGAAGAGATTGGTTCTTTCTTGAAATTTGTTCCACCAGAACCTACCACAGTTTGGAGCACATTGTAGGAATTTAATAAATGTTTGCTGATTGATTGAAAGAAAATAAACACTAATGAGATCATGGAAATAGATTCATATAGGTATGCTTCATATTTAGGCAGTTAATGCTGGATATTAATACCTGAGATATTGATTTCTCTTATTTCTTTGAATTTTTTGTTTCTCACTATGTGGATGATCTTCAAGTGAGCAAAATTGTACTTAACATTGGTTAGAGGAAAAAATAACATCTGGGCTAGCATCTATGGGTGGAAGGATTAGACTCATTTATTTTCTGACCTGCCAACTGGGGCTGCCAATAAAGGAAGTTAATAGAAAGGATTCAAGGGAACTAGGAAGTATAAACTGCTAAATTGGAGCTTAATAAAGATAATCATGGCCTAATCATGAAATAATTACTATCTCAAACCTTCTAAGTACATGGCCTGCTAACTTCTCTTTCTACCTTGTCCTGTCCTTAACTATCATCTTAATTTTTCAATTTATCAGTGATCTAATCCTCTTTCAAATGAAGAAGATAATAATAGCAATAAATAGGCAGCCAGGCATGCAAATGCAATGCTATATAAATTGAGTTGTTGGGAATTAGGGCATATATATATATATATATATATATATATATATACATATATATATATATGTATATATATATATAACTAGATTGCTTCTTCTATATTGAATGTCATATTTGCCTGAAGCAGCTCTGAATCCAGCATCACTAGAAATATATTATAAACCCACAGTATCATGGAATCTTAGAGTTGAAAGGTACCTTCTATAGAATTTTCCTTCTGAATCTTTTCAAGACTGTCCTTTTTTTCTTAGAATAACCCCCCAACCCCCTTGTTTTAACCTATACAAATTGATAACATTTTTCAAATTTTAACTTGTGGGAACTTTTCTGAGCACCTAAGTTTTTAAACTCAGTTTTTAAGTCATTTTATTTATTTCCCCAATTATGTGCAAAGGTAGTTTTCAACATTCATCTATTTGAAAGTTTATGAGTTCCACAATTTTTCTACCATCATTCCTTCCCTCTCTCCTCCCTATGACAATGAATAATATGGTAAAAATTATATATGTACAAACATTCAATATATTTCTATATTAGTCATGTCATGAAAGAGAAATTAGAATTAGAAAATAAATGAGAAGAAAAGGAAAGCCATAAAAGAAATTTTTAAAAAGTGAACATATTTGGCTTTGCTCTGCATTCAGAATCCACAGTTTTTTCTCTGGCTGTTGATGGCATTTTCCTTAACTGATCATTCAGGATTGTTGATCACTGAACTGCTGAGAAGAGCTGCATCCATTATAGTTGATCATCTCACAATGTTATTAATGAATATAATGTTCTCTTGGTCCTGCTACTTCACTCAGTATCAGCTCATGTAAGTGTTGATAAGCTTTTCTTAAGTCTGGCAACTCATGATTTCTTACAGAATAATAATACTCCATGATATTTATAGCTTGTTCAGACATTCCCTAATAGATGGGTATCCTCTCAATTCCCAAATCTTTGCCACAATAAAAATAACTGCTCTAAATATTATTGTACATAAGGGGCTTTTCCCATTTATTTTGTTTGTTTCTTATTTTTTTCTTTTTTATGATCTCTTTGGGATATGAATCTAGTAGTAATATTTATGGATCAAAGTATCTGTTCAGTTTTCTTGTCCTTTGCATATAGATTCAAATTACTCATCCAATTGAATGGTTGGATGAATTAACAACTCCACCAAACAGTACATTAGTGTCCCAATTCCCCACATCCTCTCCAACATTGTTTATTTTCCTTTTTTATCATTTTAACCAATTGATACATGTGAGGTGATATCTCAGAGATGTTTTCATTTGTATTTCTCTAGTCAATAATGATTTTTTCATGTGATTATAGATAGCTATAATTTCTTCATATTAAAATTGCCAATTCATATCCTTTGACTATTAATCAATTGGAGAATGACTTGTAAACTTACAATATTGATTCAGTTTTGTTTGAGTCCTTTATCAGAAACACTCCTTGTGAAAATTGTTTCTTAGCTGTCTGCATTCTTCTAATCTTGATTGCATTGGTTTTATTTGTGCAAAAACTTCTGAATATACTATAGTTGAAACATCTATAATATAATTTATAATGTTCCCTATCTGATTTTCCAGGGTTTTTTTTTTTTGCAGTTTTTTTCAAATAATGAGAAATTAGTGTCTTTGGATTTATCAAATACCAGATTACTAGTGATTTAGTATTGTGTCTTTTGTACATAATCTAGTCCATTGAACTACTACTCTATTTCTTAGCCAGTACTAGGAAGTTTTGATGATTGTCCCTTCATAATATAGATAGTTTTAGATCTGATCCAACTAGGCCACCTTCATTTCCATTTTTTTTCATCAATTCCCTTGATATTCTTGACCTTTTGTTGCTCCAGACAAATTTTGTCACCATTTTTCCTATGTCTGCAAAATAGTTTTTTGGTAGACTGATTGGTGTGGCACCGAATAAGTAATTTAATTTAGGTAGAATTGTCATTTTTATTATATTATCTCAGGCTATCCATGTACAATTGACTTTTGTCCATTTATTTAGATCTGATTTTTTTAAAATGAAGAGTGTTCTATATAAGTTTTCATATAGTTTCTGGGTTTGTCTTGGTAGATAGATTCCCAAGTATTTTGCATTGTCTACAGTTATTTCAAATGGAATTTCTCTCTTGCTCTTGAACTTTATTGATCATATATAGAAATGATGATTTATATGAGTTTATTTTATATCTTACTACTTTGCTAAAATTAATTATTTCAATTTTAGTTGATTTTCTAGAATTCTCTTAAGTATATCACCATATTTTCCGCAAAGAGTGACAGTTTTATTTCCTCATTGCCTAATCTAATTCCTTCAATTTCTTTTTTCTTCTCTTATTGTTAAAGTTAATATTTCAAATTCAATTGAATAGTAATGGTGATAATGGACATTTTTATTTCATTTCTGATCTTACTGAAAATGTTGCTAGTTTTTCCCTATTATATATAATGCTTGTTGATGGTTTTAGATAGGTACTGCTTATCATTTTAAGGAAAGTTCAATTTCTTCCTATGCTCTCTATTTTTTTTTACCAAGGTTAGGTTCTGTATTTTGTCAAAGTTTTCTTTTAACATCTATTGAGATAATCATATTATTTCTGATAATTTTGTTGTTGATATAGTCAATTATGTTGATTGCTTTCCTAATATTGAACCATCACTGAATAGTTGGTATGATTCTTACCTGCTCATGTTGTATTATCCTAGTAATAACTTCTTGTAATCTTTTTGCCAAAATTTTATTGAAAATTTTTTGCATCAATATTCTTTATAAAATTTTCTTTGTTTTGATTCTTCCTGGTTTAGGTTTCAGCATCATGCTGGTGTCATAAAAGAAATTTGGCAGAATTCTTTTACCTATTTAAAAAAATAGATTATGTAGAATTGGAATTAATTATTGCTTAAATGTTTGGTGGAATTCACTAAATAAATCTGATCCTAGAGATTTTTTTCCTTAGGGAGTTTACTGATGGTTTCTTCAATTTCTTTCTCTGAAAGTATTTTGTTTTCTCTTTTTTAATCTGGGTAGCTTATATTTTTGTAAATATTCATACATTTCACTTATATTGTCAGATTTGTTGGAATATAGTTAGGCAAAATACCTCCAAATTAGGGGGGGGGTGGAAACAAGGTGGCTGCATGAGAACAGCTTTTCCTAGGAGCTCTCTCCCCCACATTCCAAAAATCCTTAAAATATTACTCTAATTAAATTTTCAAGACAGAATCCACAGAAAGATCCAGCAAGGCATTTCTCCAGCCCAAGGTAACCTGGAAGACCATGAGAAGGCTCTGTTCCCCCAGAATTGAAAGGGGCAGCAGCACAGCCAGGATCACCAAGCCTGAGTGACGTAGCTCCAGCCCTCAGGGAACAGTTCATGGGGCACCTGGGTCCCTGGAAGTGCTGGCTTGTGACAGCAGAAGAAGTTTCCTGACCTGCCAACCCAGGGAACAACAAGCACAACTTGGAAGATTAGTGGGAAAATCTCTGCCAGAGAGAGTAGAAGTCAGTATGGCCCCCAGTGCAGCTGAGGCCATCAGCCTAGCTGTGGCCCTCAATGTAAGCCCAGATCCCAGGAAACAGAAACAGGCCTATAGAGCTGCCCATCAGTTGCTCCTAGAGTGCTCAGTCCATGGAAGTATGGGAGTAGAGGAAGACTGTTGATGTCTCTCCTCCTCTGTCCCTAGGACAGGACTCTGGTGATTTGTCCACATTCAGACCCTGTCACTATCTGGGGGCTCACATTGCCATAAAGCAGGGACCCTCCTCATAGCTCCAGGGCAGAGGGGTGTGCTTATAATCATCCACAGACAGGAGGACTGCCCAGAAGAGCAGTCAAAACTGAAGGAACTGAAGTCCTTGTGGAGGTGTCCAAATAATACTCAGAAGCTCAGGAAGCACCCCAAAAGTAGGGCACAAACTGTGAAAATGAGTAAACAGAAAAAAAGGAACCTGATCACTTTGGTCCCATGGAAGATCAAAGCACACACTCAGATGACAAAGTTCAAGCTTTTGTATCCAAAGCCTCCAAGAAAATTAGGAGTTGGACTCAGGCTATGGTAGAGCTCAAAAAAAGAGTTTGAAAATCAAGTAAGAGATGTAGAGGAAAAATTGGGAAGAGAAATGAGGGAGATGCAGGAAAAACATGAAAACCAAGTCAGCAGCTTAGTCAAGGAGATTCAAAAAAATGATGAACAAAATAAATGTTAAAAACCAATTTAGGGGCGGCGGCTAGGTGGCACAGTGGATAAAACACTGGCCCTGGAGTCAGGAATGCCTGGGTTCAAATCTGGTCTCAGACACAATAATTACCTAGCTATGTGGCCTTGGACAAGCCACTTAACCCCATTGCCTAGAAAAACCTAACAAACAAAAAACAAAAAACAAAAAATAAACCAATTTAGGTCAAATGGAAAAAACAATCCAAAATACTGAGGAGAAGAATACCTTAAAAAGCAGAACTGGACAGATGGAAAAGGAGATAAGAAAGCTTTATGAGAAAAACAGCTTCAATGAAGTTAATGGAAGCTGATGGCTTTTCGAGGAATCAAGAAACAACAACAAAAATAACAAAAGAATTCAAAATTAGAAGAAAACATGAAATATCTCATGACCTGGAAAACAGATCCAGAAGAGACAATTTAAAAATTATTGGGCTACATGAAATTCATGATCAGGAAAAGAACCTTGACTATATTTTTAAAGAATTTCTATAGGAAAATTGCCCTGATATCCTAGAAAGAGAGGGCAAAATAGAAATTGAGAGAATCCACTGATCTCCTCCTGAAATAGATCCAAAATAAACAACTCCCAGGAATATTATAGCCAAGTTACAGAACTCCCAAGTCAAAGAGAAAATATTACCAGCAGCCAAAAGGAAAAAATGCAAAAATCATGGAGCTATGATCAGGATTACACAGGATTTAGCAGCATCCACATAAAGGTCTTGAAGGGCTTGGGCTATAATATTCCAAAAGGTAAAAGAGCTTAGAATGCAACCAAGAATCAATGACCCAGCAAAACTAAACATCCTTTTCTGGGGAAAAGACGGACATTCAATGAAACAGGGGAATTTTAAATGTTCCTGTTGAAATGACCAGAGCTGAACAGAAGTTTGATCTCTAGGTACGAGACTCAGGTAAAGCATAGAGAGGGTGGATGAGAAGGGTAAATTATGAGGGATTTAATGATGTTGAGCTGTATGTGTTCCTGTATGGGAAGATGATACTGATAACACATATGAACCTTCTCATTTAATAGAGCAGTTAGAATGAGCACATGTAGACATGGCACAGGAGAGGCCAGAAGTTGAAAGTATAATTTATTGTAAAAAATGGAGTCAATGGATAGAAAGGAAATGTACTGGAAGAAAGGAAAAGGAGAGGTAGAATAGACTAAGATATTTCATGGAAAATAGTCAAGAAATAGCTTTTGCATAGGAATGGAAGTGGGGAAGGTGAGGAGGAATGAGGGAGCCTTCATTATCATCAGAAATGGCTCAGAAAGGAAACAGCATACACACTCAATAAGGTATAGAAATCTAGAAGAAAAAGGAGAGAATGGGGACAGGGGGAAGGGAGGGGTGATGTGGGTGATGGAGGAGAGGGAAGATCATAGGGGAGAATAGTCAGATATAACACATATTATTTTTTACTTTTTTGAAAGGTGGTGGGATTGAGTAGCCTGTCTGGGACCATGGGGCCATGTGGTTGATGTGTCTCTGGGGTGGGTTGTAAGCTTGGGATCTCTTCACCCCAGGGCCGGTGTTCTGTCTGCTGAGTCACCCAGCTGCCCATGGCACACTTTTGAAGAGCGACAGAGTGAAAGAGGAGAGAGAAAATATAATAAATGATAGTGGGGAGAAATGGATGGAGGGAATTACAATCAGCAACAACCGTGGAAAAAATATGGAATTAACTTCTCCAATTGACTTATTATAAAGAATGGAATCCACCCCAGAGACAGAGCTCATATTATTGGAACATTGACTGAAGCACATTCTTTTTTTCCTCTTTCACTTTATTTCTTGAGGGTTTTTTTAACTTTTTGTGGGGGGAGGGGGGATTATGTTTATTCTTACAACAAGACTATTTCAGTAATGTGTAAATAAATAAAAATGTAAATAAAAATTTAAAAAAGTGTATAAATTTATATACCCAAAACAACAACAAAACAGCTCCAAATTATTACTTCAATTTCCTTCTCATTGTTGGTAATAGAACTCAGTTTTTAATTTAATGTTATTTTTTTTATTTCTTGATTTGTTGTAATTTATTTGAATGTATGCAACTTTCTTCAGGATGGAGGTTAATTTTGTTTTCCATTTCCAATGCCTAGTCCAGTACCTGGACTATAGTAGGCACTTCATATATGTTGGTTGAATGAATGAATGAATCAACTTTAACCAGTATCTGAAAAAGATCCCCCTCTGAACAACACTAAAAAGAATATTCAGCTTGCTCTCCAGTGAGTGGAAATATACTCCATCCCTAGATAATCCATTTTACTTAGAGATAGACCTAATCATTAAAAAGTGTTTCCTTGCATACCTTAACTGAATTACAAAAAAGGCATAGGTAACATCACAATAATAAGAGGAAATTTAATTTTCTTTTTCAGTTCTGGACAAACCAAGAAACCTAAGCACAGGGGAAAACATGGAAATTAATAAATTTTCAATACAGTCTCTAAAGAATAAACATATTTCTCAGTATTACATAATACTTTAACCAAAATAGATCATGTATTACAATACAGAGAAATTGTAAGTTATTAATTCAAAGCAAAGAAAGTAAATACATAATACACCATAATGCAATAAAATAGTAATCAGATCAGGGAACACTCTTCACACTCACTATAGAGTCTCCTCTCTTATCTACCCTCTCATGACACTTCTTTCCTCAAACCCTTTTTACTCATAGCCTTTTTATATAGTACACTGAAAAACTGAGGCACTATGTGAGAGCAATTTCTTTTCTCTTTATCCTTAGTTGTTTTCCCAATTCTCTTTTCCTTTATCCCTATTTCACTTGAAATGGTGGTTCTTCTTATCAAAGCAAATCCCTGCATCCTTGATTCCTTTCTGTTTTGTCTTCTCTAACCAATTGTCCTTCTTCCTTCCTCACTCTCACTGATCTTAAATGTCTCTGGTTCCTGATTGCCTTTCTGCTACCTAACCAAATTCTCAAAATTGAAGTTTCCAGACCTCTCAGCCCAGGGATTCCCAAGGTCATTTGAGGAATTTCAACAGAAAACTCTTCCAAACCAGAATGAGAGGGTAGTCTTGTCCACTGCAGGCCTCAGGGACCTAGGAGCAGACCTGGGTAGCCACCTGGCAGGGAGACACCCGGCAGCTGCTTCCAGAGCACCCAGCCATGTATGGTAAGGGGATCAGGGGAGAGTGTAAAGATTTCTTTGCTATCCCTGAGGCTTTGCTATCCTCTTGCTTCATCCATACTCAGATCCAGGTTGTAGTCTGGGGTCCCAGATTCAAGAAAAGGAGCTTTATTGCCATGGTGGACCCTCCTCAGGTTTCCAGGGCAAAGGGGAGAGCTTGTGGTCTGCCACAGACCAGAGCTTGTGCCAAGAGAGTAGTCAGAGTCTAAGACCTTGGAGGAATTAAAGCCCTTGGGAAGTATCCCTTAAAACATCACAAAACCCTCAAAAATTTGGGACAGTTCTTCCTCCACCCTGGGAGCAGAACCCATCATAACAAAGGGTTAAAATCAAGTCATAGGCTGGAGAAATGAGTAAACTACAGAAGAAAATAAATCTGACCATAGATAATTACTTTGGTTCTATGGAGGATCAAAATACAATTCAGAAGATAATAGTCAAAGTTTCTATATCCAAAGCCTCCAAGAAAAATATGAATTGATTCAGATTATGGAAGTACTCAGAAAATATTTTGAAAAATCAAGTAATAAAGGTAGAGGAAAAATTGGGAAGAGAAATGAAAAGAATGTGGGAAAATCATGAAAACCAAGTTAACAGATTGGGGAAGGAATTACCAAAAATGAAGAAAGATAAGAATTTAAAAAAAGAAGAAAATAACATCTGAAAAACCAGTTTGGATCAGATAGAAAAGACAGTCCAAAAAAGTCTATAAGGAGAACAATGCCTTAAAAAGCAGAATTGACCAGATGGAAAAGGAGATACAAAAGTTTGCTGAAGAAAATGATTCCTTCAAATGTAGAATAGAACTTTAGAAAACTAATGATTTTGTGAGAAGTCAAGAAACAATAAAACAAAAACAAAAGAATGAAAAAACAGAAGAACATGTGAATATTTCATTGGAAAAACAACTCACCTGGAGAACAGATCTAAGACAGATAATTTAAAAATGATTGGACTGTCTGAAAGTCATAACCAAAAACAGAACCTACTCTTTTTCAAGAAATTCTCAAAGAAAATTGCCCTGATATCTTAGAAGCAGAGTGCAAAATAGAAATTGAAAGAATCCATCAATTACTTACTGAAAGAGATTCCAAAATGAAAACAACAAGAAATATTATAGCCAAATTTCAGAACTCCAAAGTCAAGGAGACAATATTTCAAGCAACCAAAAAGAAACAATTCAAATATCATGAAGCTACAATTACACAGGATTTAGCAGATGTTACATTATCTCATAATTCTTGTAATATGATATTCTGGAAGGCAAAAGAACTTGGATTACAGTCAAAAATCACCTATCCAGCAAAACTGGATACACTCTTTCAGAGGAAAAAAAATGGATATTCAGTGCAATAGGGAGCTTTCAAATTTTCCTGATGAAATGACCAGAACTGAGCATAAATTTGATTTTTTAAAAAATTTTATTTATGGATATGGGTTAAGTGATTTGCTCAAGGTCACACAGCCAGGCAATCATTAAGTGTCTGAGGTTGGATTTGAACTCAGGTCCTCCTGACTCCAGGGCCAGTGCTCTATCCACTGCACCACTTAGCTGCCCCCTCAGAAGTTTCATTTTTAAGTACAGGACTCAGATAAAGAATAAAGAATGTGAATAGCAAGGGAAAATTATGAGGGACTTAATGATGTTGAACTACTTTTATTCCTGAATGGGAAGATGATGCTGTTAACTCATATGAACCTTCTCATTTATTAGAGCATTTGGAAGGAGCATATATAGACAAGGCATAGAAAGGAGCTGAATTTGAATGTATAATATAAAAAGATGGAGTTAATGGGAGATAAAGAATTGTACTGGAAGATGGGAAAGGAGGTAGAATGTAGTAAGTTATCTCATAAAAGAGAAAAAGAAAAAAACTTTTGCAATGGATTGGAAGGGGGGGAGTTGAGGGGGACTGACTGAGCCTTTACTCTCATTGGAAGTGGATCAGAGAGTAAATAACACAGAGATTCAGTTGGGTATAGGAATCTATCTTACTCTAGAGATAAAATATGAGAGGAAAGGGATGAGAATAAGGAGAGGGGAGGGGGAGTGTAGGTGCTAGAAGAGAGGAAAATTGTGGGAAAAGGTAGTTAGATACAAGACACTTTTTAGGAGGGACAGGGTGAAAGGAGAGAGAGCGAATAGAATAAATTGGCTAGTCTCAGAGGTGTGAGGTGGTATCTCATAGCTATATATTTTTAACCTACACCAAGTAACTGGCTTCCTCAATGAGGGGAGTGGAGTGGGACGAAGGGAGAAAATTTGAAATTCAAGGTTTTGGAACTAAACATTGAGTATTGCTTTTGCATATAGCTAGGGTAAAAAAATGTAAAATTAAAAATAAATAAGAATGAAAAAATTCACTTTAAAAATCAACTTGGTCCAGAAGAATTTAGGGACAAAAATGTTTCTTTAGAAACAAAAAAAAGTTTATTTACATTTTTGGTGTATTTAGCAGAAGCTAAGGGAGAGAAAGAGATTAGAAACAGCAACAGCAACAGGAATAAGTAGTAAGGATGGTAATAGGGACAAGAGAGTTTATCTGGAGGATCTAGCTTCTCAAGAGAGAACTGACTCCCCAAAGGAAGTCAATATCAACAAAAAAGGCAATAATGAAGGATAGAAGGACAAAAAAGAAGCTCTCTGGGAGCTCATACTTCCCAAGAGCAGGTTGACCTCCCAAAACAAAGATGTGCAAATCAAAGGAGTAGAGGGTAAGCTTTTAAAGGAGCAGGAATATGAGCTAATTAGGTATATGTAGATGGGAGGGTGCTGCTCATAGACCAAAGATGAGGTACCTAAGGACATCGTAGATGAGGGACAGTAGCTCAAAGACAATACTTTTAGGCTAAGGCAGGATTCCTTGTTTTGTTGATAGGGGCTTTTTTTGGACCTGGGACATAGATTTACTAAGTCTTGCCAGGGAGGGGCAAGGTACTTTACTAAAAACATCTTTGACCTCATCTTCTGTTTATGTAAGGCCAGCTTAGAGATTAACTCTTTGGCATGTTCAGTGTAGAAGGAACAGATTATTTTAGAACATATTTCTCTGTCCAATATTTCCTCTACTACAGTTCCTTTGGCAGAAATAAAGAAATGTCTAAGAAGAGAGTATCCAGGGAGTTAAATTCTGTACATGCTGAGTTTGTCTCCAGGACATCCAGTTTGAAATGACCAATAAAAAACTGGTGATGCAAGACTCAACTTCTACACCCTTCCATTTATTCTTTTTTCCAACAATAGCAGCACTAACTCTATTGTTAACCTGTTAGACCTTTCATATTGAATTTCCCCATGAAAATTACTTAGTATATATATATATATATTGAATTTATGTATGTACAGATTGCATTTCCTCCCATTAAAATGAAAAGTCTTTGAAGGCCAAAAAGAAACCCAACCCCCCAAAAAACCTTAAGAACATTCCCTACCAGTCATTATCTTGTTTCTCCTTCCTTTTGTGATTCAACTCTTAAAAAATCATCTATAGTTGGTGCTCCCATTTACTTCCTTACTTGCTTCAAAATTTTCTATTTGTAACTCAATCATTCAATTGAAACTGCTTTCTCCAGTGTTACCAATGATCCCTGACTTGCCAGATCTAAAGATGTTCTCTCATTCCCTCATCCCTCATCTTTCTTCACCTAACTTCAGCCTTTGTTTCTTCACAGGATTCTCTCTCTCTCTCTCTCTCTCCCCCCTCCTCTCTCTCCTGGTTTTCTTCTTACCTTTCTGATCATGTACACTAATCATGAGTTCTGGTTGGCCTTCTTCTCTGTTCCTTCTATATTATCTCAATGATCTTACCCAGTTCCATGAATTTAACAATTATGACACAGTTAGTTCTGTTCTGTACTTATCCAGTCCTAACCGTTTTTCTTAAAATCCAGGATTTCCTAAAATGAATATCCTATGGACATTTCAATATGTCCAAAATAGAGCTAATCTTTTCAAATTTTATTATATCTGCCTTCATGACATCTTTTACATGTCTCCTCTTCTATTTAATCATATAACCAACACTTTGGTTGAAGCTCTAATCAACTCATGTCTGAACTATTGCAAGAGAATTGTTGATTTTCCTCCTGCAGTCAGCTGCCAATGTAAGCTTCCTATTGTGCAGGTCTCACAATGTCATACACAAATATACATTAGGCACACAAAGACACAAACATACACAGATACATACACACACACACACACACACACCCTACTCAAGAAGCTCTAATGTCTTATTTTTATAATAATAACACAGGATAAAATATGAAAGTCATTTGTTATTTATAGCCCTTGAGGACCTGACCCTTGTCTTTCATTCTATGCTTAATTACTTTTGAGTCCAGATTACCTATTATTTTTCATTTGATCGCCTAAAAATATTTTCAATGATTCCTCATTTATGCTATAGTTTGAGATCTGGTGATGTCATGTCCTCTTCTTACATACTTTTTTCACATTTTCCCTTAATTTTCTTGGATTTCTTTTATCTCCAGTTTAGCTTTATAAATATTTCACTTAGTTCCTTAAAGTAAACCCTCAAGAATTGTTTTAATATGTAGATTAATGCTGATAGTATTATCATTTTAATTATTACATTTATTATTGCTTTTAACAATGAGATCTCCAATTGTGTCAGCTTTCTTCAATTTCTATAGTGTTTTGTAGTTTCAGTTAATATACATAGATATTTATTTATTTATTTATTTATTTTTAGGGTTTTTTTTACATAGATATTAATAGCAGTTTTAAATGAAACTCTTTTTATGTCTCATGCTGGATTTTGTGAGTAATATATAAAAAGACTGTGGGAAGGGTTTATTTAATATTCCATTGTTGTAATGATTAGTAATTATTTTGATTATTTGTTTCCAATAAATTTCTAGGATTCCCTAAGAAAATTATTTTGTCTATCAAAATGAAATAATTTTTGCTCTGTCTGACTATGTTCACTATCTCAGTTTCTTTTTCTCTAATTATTGCTGTAGGAGTATATCTAAAATTAAAGATATAATGATAATGATGATGTACTTCCTATTATATACTTTACTTTTGGAAAGCCTACTAATATTTCCCTCATAAATGGCATTACTTTTAAGTGTTAGATGAAAAACTATTGATTAAGGAAATATATAATTATTCCTATGCTCTTTAGAGTTTTTGGCAAATGAATACTGTATTTTTCCAATAAATTTTCTATTATTTTCATTTTAACATGGTCTATTTGTAATTCTTCTAGTGTTGAACCAATTTTGATTTCCTGGAACATATCCAAGCTATCATGATTAATAGTTTTTTACACATGTTACTATGGCCTATTTAATTATGTTCTATTCAATATTTTAATCAATATTTATCAGTAACATTGAGTAATTCTTTTCATATTGTTTCATCTCTTTCTGGGTTAGGTTTCAAGACCATTTTTGTCACATAGGAGTTTAACAAGGTATTTTTTAATCTCTATGTTTGTAGACAATTTATATATCATTCTTTGAATAATGGATAGAAACGACTTGAAGTTGATATGATGATGGATATTTTTTCTTAAATTTTGGGAGGGGTGAATTTATGGTTTCTTCATTCTGTGTTTTTTTTCTCATTTTGATAATCTGTATATTTCATGTTTTTGTAAAAACTCCTCCATTTCCTTTCTGATTTCAATTCTGTTAGTGTATAATAGAATGTTATGCTTCTGACAATTTCATTTATCTCATTTATCTCTTTTTCTTTTGAATATTTTCTACTTTCATTTTTTATGTTGATAATTTACTTCCCCTGCTCACTTTGTATGCTAATGGTTTGATTAGTCTTTTCAAAAAGTAACTTTTAGTTTTATTTATCAAATCTCATAGTCATGTTGCCAATTTTTTTCTTTTCATTAATTTTCAAAAATTTCTTAATTTGAAGAGGTAGGCTAATTTATTGGGTTATTTTTGGGGGAGGGGGTTGTTTTAAGTTGCCTGCTCAATTATCTGAGTTTTCCTGCCCCAATTGAAGAAATGTTTTAGCAATAAAGAACAATTTCCTGATTTGTGTATGTTGTCTAATTATCAATTTATTTATGCATTCATATTTATTTTAGTTTTGTATGCCCTCTTTACAAAAAATGATCGTATGTTAGAATTTGACAAAGACTCACAGATACAAAAGGCAGAAATATTAAACACACAAACTCCAGACCAAAACAGAGTAGAAACCGAGATTAATTTTTTTAGGTTTTTTGCAAGGCAAACAGGGTTAAGTGACTTGCCCAAGGCCACACAGCCAGGTAATTATTAAGTGTCCGAGACTGGATTTGAACCCAGGTACTCCTGACTCCAAAGCTAGTGCTTTATCCACTATGCCACCTAGCCACCCCAAGAAACCAAGATTATTAAAGGAGGGATTAGAAAGCTAAGAGCAGTCACACTGAATTCTTAGTCTTGACTTTCAAAGCATAATCTAGGAAATCTGATTATTCTTAAAAACTTCTTGGTTTTCTGCCCTTCCACATTCTTGGCCTATGACTTTTAAAGTAGCCTGTGATACTGGTCTTTTGACCTTGCTTTCTCCCACAGACCTGGTTGGGATAAAGTGGTTTTGGTACTCTGTCCCCCACCACAGCCCTGTAGTGGGATACTTAATGAATCCAGGCCTTGGCCTTTCCAACAATCTTGGTTGAGGATATCCAGCTAACATTATATCCACTTCCTCATTCTTAGGTGGGAGTACTACATTTGAATTTTAAAGGCCTTTATGGGTCTGCCCCTTACCTAAATTCTTAAGTAAGATACTGACACTGATTAGACTCTACTTCTGTTTCCTCTCAAATTTCTAGACAGTTTGTGTGAGATATGATGTCCTAGATGCTGAAGTCTTAGTCTGTGTACACTCTATTGTCTCAACTATCTTATCTCTTGTATTTCTATGTCCTCTGTATAATTTTGTTTCCCATTGTCCTTGAAGTGACTCTATGGAGAACTGGACTTGGTTAGAACCATTTCTGTTGCATTTTTTCTCTGGAGTTTTGTGTACTTAAAGTTAAAAATTCTGATAATGCAAAGATAAGCTAACAAAAATTAACTCCTAGGGTGACCATCAAGAAACAAAAGCATCTTTTCATCCTTGCATCTGAAAAATAATCATGGCCAAGGTTTACACTTGGTCATGAATATAAATTACTGGATTAATATCTAATTGACTGACTTTGCTAACTCAGAAATTAAGAAACTACAAGTATATCAGAAAGAATTTTGGCTACATAAATGTGTTGGTAAAAGTGATACACAGCTTGTGCAGTATTATAATGATTACAGCTGTTTAAAATGGGAAAAAAATTGAGTTAGAATTGTTTCTTTCCAGTTACCTACTGATATATGTCTACATATCCTTATAGTACACTTCACAGTGGTACTGGGTGCTGATAGGAGATACCATAATGAGAATAATTCACCTTTCTTTTCTCTGAAGCCAAGCCTTGTTACAAGAGCAAAATACTAAATCCCACTAAAAGCTTGACTTGGTTGTTGACTGGAAACATTTCTAAATAAGGTGAACCTTTGTGTAAAGCTGCTGCTTGAGCTGGAATGATTAAAGCACTGTCAAAAATCTCTTAATTACTGATTATTCAAAATAGAGAGAACAGGTAGTAGGAGAGGCAACCCAGAGAAGAGACCTTCGATAATTTCAAATGCATAATAATCTTAGTTTGAAGACAATGACAATAAACAAGAAAGGCAAATAGATTTCTATCTTTGTGAACCTCAAATGACAGTAGTTGAGGAAGCCATATGTAAGAATATCAGATTTAGAAATAGCAGGAAAAGAAATAGGTTGTCCTATGATAGATTATCACTGTAGGGAGAGGGATGATCCCTCTTATAATCATTGCCAGCAAGATTCTTACCAGATTCTTCCTTAATAAACTGATCTTTTCCCTGGAAATTGGTTATCAGTCTGAAAGCCAGTTTTATTTCAGAAAGAGCCAAGGAAGTGTTGGCTGCCCAAAAACCCCAGGAGAAATGTTTGGAGAAGAATAGAGGTTTGTAGACAACATTCATGGATCTGATCAAGACCTTTGATACTGTTGGTCATGAAGGCTTGCACAAGATCATGGCAAAAATTAGTTGCCCAGAGACATTTATCAATAAAGTATCCCCGATTTCATAATGGCATGCCTGCATGGATTCTGGGAAATGGACAATATTTCCATGTTTCCCCAGTCACCAATAGCAAGACTGTGAGCTTGCTCCCATGATTTTTAGCATGATATTTTTATAATGTTGACAGATTCCTTCAACAAGGATAAAAATAGCATAAAGGTCAATCACTATACTCATGATAAATTAATTAACTTGAAAAGAAACAAACCAAGACTAAAGTGAAAGGAGAATTGATACATGATTTTTTTTTGTAGATGATTGTGTATTCATGTAGCCCCTGAGTCTGAGATACAATAAAGTATGTATTAATTCTGTGCTGGCCTAACAATTAATACCAAGAAAGCAGAGGTTCCCGCTCAGTCAACACTGCACTGTCCGTATATGGAATTGTCAGTGACAGAAATGGAGAAATTTTGAATGCTATGAATAAGTGCTTTGCTATGAGCAAAGCAGAATTGTTATGACTTCAAAGAAATGTGAGAGAAGCAAGGTTAGAGACATTTAAGATCAAGGAAGGGAAAAAAGAAAGATACTCTAAGAAAAGCAAAGGAAATCTTTACTACTTATGTCAACTTAATGGTGAAAACTAGACTGGATAGCAATGCATTTATGTGAGAATGAAGTTGATTAGATATTACCATATGGAGAGTATTATCCAATGGAATAACATTGATAGGAACAGAGTATTTTAGTGGAGTACTCCTTAGCTATGAGTATAACTTACCTATTCATCATTTAATCAATGACTTGGATGAAGTCACAGAAGATATGATTATCAAATTTGTGGATGACACAAATCTGAGGACTATTACACTGAATGACAGCTGCTAGCAGGTTGAAGTGAACAAGAGAAAACTTAATGGGGAAGAATATCTCTCAGAGTCCTACTCCAGTGCCCAGTAGATAGTGTGGAGTTGATCTTGACATTTACAAAACTATGCCAGAAGACTTTCTGTTGAGTCAGGAAGGGTTTAGGTACAGATGTAGCAAAAAATAGTATTTCCTCTTGCTATACCCAGAGAAGTTCATCATGTATAGAATAGCTAATAGGTGATGAATCAGTTCTTTGGCAAAGGACATGATATTTTAAATTTTCCTGTTCATAGTACCTTAACTCTTGGTGCACTAAACTCTGAGAGTGTGTTTGAAGAGAACTCAGGATCTAGAATCAAAGAATCTGAGTTTGAATCCTTGTCCTATCACATACTACATGTGTTTTCTTTTTTTAATATAAATATTTTTTTCCAACTACTTACAATAATAGTTTTTAGCAATCATTTTTTCAAGGTTTTGAGTTTTTACATTTTTTCTCCCTCCTTCCTTCCCTTCCCCTCCACTGACAGAAGGAAATTTGATATAAGCTTTACATTTATAACCATGCTAACATAGATCAACATTGAATGTGTTGTAAGAGAAGAATCAGATCCAAAAAGAAGATAGAAAACATTAGAGAAAACAAGTTTACATAATATATAATATAACTTTTAAAAATTGAAGATACTAAGTGCTGGTCTTCATTTAAATTCTAGTTTCTTCTCTGGATAAGGATATTATTTTCAAAGCATTTTCCAACACAAGCTCTTTAAATGTTTTTAAAAGTTTATTATTGTACTGCTGACATGAACAAGTCTATCATTTTGATCATTATGCCATGTTGTTGTAGTATGTATAATGTTCTTCTGATTCTGCTCATTTCACTCCACATCAATTCACTCAAGTATTCCCAGGCTTTTCTGAAATCCGATTCCTTATGATTTCTTATAGTATTCCATCACATACATATAGAGCAATTTCTTCAGCCATTCCCCTATTGATGGACATCCCCTTGATTTCCAATTCTTTTCCACAACAGAGATGATTGAATATTTTTGTATATGTGGGATTTTTACCCTTTTTCATGATCTCTTCAGGATACAGACCCAGCAGTGGTACTGCTGTATCAAAAAGTATGCACACATTAATTGTCCTTTGGGCATAATTCCAAATTGCTCTCCAGAAAGGCTGGATCAGTTTACAGCTCCACCAACAATGCATTAGTTTTCCAGTTTTCATACATCCCCTCTAACATTGATCATTATCCTTTCTAGTCATATGGCCAAGGTACTGGCCAAGGAGAGGTATGAGCACACATGTATTCTATTTTTTTTTTTTTTTGCAAGGCAATGGGGTTAAGCGGCTTGACCAAAGCCACACAGCTAGGTAAATTATTAAGTGTCTGAGGCCAGATATGAACTCAGTTACTCCTGACTCCAGGGCAGGTGCTCTACCCGCTGTGCCACCTAGCTGCTCCCACACATGCATTCTTGAAAAATCTCTCAATCTCTTTGGGCAGCAGTTTCCTCATCCTTAAAATATCAAAGTTGAACTAAATGACCTCTAAGATTAAAAGTCTAAATCTATGATTTTATGATTTTCCCCCCAGTGAACAAATTGATATATACTGCTGGAGAAAATAGTCACTTTCAGATTCATGCTACAAATGAAATCATAAAACACAGAAGTTTTAGCTGAATGAAATAATAGTCACAGGATATCCTCAAAGGAATCCTCAAGGGAAAGAATTAGCTTTCTTTGTGGATCCAGGGAAAAGCAAAGCAAAACAAAACAAAACAAAAAACAAAAGATCCTCATGAAAGTAATTTGTATCTTATGTGTTGATAACTGTTTTAGAGGATGAAGAAGTAGGGATATTCTACAAAGAATTTGTTGATTAAATAAACATGAAATATTATTTTCTACTAGCATTGAAAAAAGAAAATGGCAGCATAGTGAGGCAATTACCTATTCTGATATTTAAACCCTATCCTTTGTGATAGGATTCTGTGTTTGGAAATAATTTTAAAAAGCAACAAACCTCATTTCTAGTCCTTGGTTGTTTGTGCTTCATTTTTGAAGAGAATAAATGACATCACAGAGTGGTCTTATTTTGAACATGAATTACATTTGATTGAGTCTGAGTTGCACAAAATTGTCAGTCTCACTTTCTTCTAAGAATCAACAAAATCCAGTGGCAAGAAAAAAAAGTCAAGAAAACTGGCAATGATCAAGGAAGCTTACATGATCCTGGGGTCTTCAATGTCTGACCATGCAGTAAAGAGGGTTTGGGAAGGACTAGACCTCTGGTATTAAGGCTTGCTGAGCCTTTTGTGCCCACCTGTCACTTAACTCTCACCTATGACTCCAAGAAGCTATAACATGTCTCCAGACAGGCTAAAAACAGATTGCAGGTAACTGATAGGTTACTGTCAGACCTATGGTGAGTAAGCATGTCTACTCCAAGCTTTTGAAGACTTCCCTTTACAGAATAGCTAGATGAGAACGATTTGTTCCAACATCCATAAGGCAATTGAAGCAGATTATCTGGAACACCGAGGGCTTGATATTTAACTAGGTATAAGATATAAGGCTAGTCATTTAACCTTTGTGGACCTTAAACTATTTCCTAGTACTTTTCTTCTAAGACAGAAGATTGTAGTACTAGAAGAGACCTTACAAATTGTCTAGTTGAATCTTTAATTTGAAAGATCAGTACTTGAGACACAAGAGTTAAAGTGACTATCTCAGGATTCCACTGGAATTAAGTAGAAGAGCCAAGTTTCTTAGAGCAGATTGAAAGCTCTGGTACTGAAGAAACATCTTCTATCAAGAATTCCTCATGCTATTAAATCATGAATTCTCCACACATTTCAATATTTGACTTAGACAAAAACAAGAAGCCAAAAATAATACAATGTATACAGAATTGGTCTTGAAGTTAAGGAAGTCTGGGATCAAGTCCTGACTTGGATGCATGCAGACTATATAATCTTAAGTAATATACTTCTTAAATTATCAGGGCAATTTGATGTAATAAATTTAAATCTATTTTGGGATGTAGTTAAGTGATACAATAGATAGAGCACTGGTCCTGGAGTCAGGAGGATCTGAGTTCATATCCAGCCTTATAGCTGTATGACCTCGGGCGAGTCATTTAACCTCCATCTACTCAAATTTCCTCAACTGTAAAATGGAAATAATAATAACTAATTCATAGGATCAAATGAAATAATAAAGTACTTAGCATGTGTTAAGTACTACATATTAATGAAGAGGAGGAGGGGGATGAGGAGAAGGAGACTGAAGATGATGAGGTAATCTAGACAAGTGGAAGAACTTTCTACACTGAGAATTCTATACACCAGTGAAATCACAGGTGTAGACCAGAAAATAAAGAACAAAAATGTATAGCTGTTTATACAGTAGGAATTCCATAAATATTTATTGATAAAGGAATAGGAGGGTTTGAAAATCTCCTCCCTTCTACATAGAAATTTCCAGCTCAAAATTGAAGTATCTGAATAAAATGTAAAGGAAATTGGAAAATCAAAGTATTTCCAGAACTCATGCTCCTTACCTCAAATAGTAGAGGAATTTTTCAGGGACAAACACATTTAGGATATGGAAGTCAAAAAAATATAGCCGCATGAACTATCAATATGTGTTCCTACATAAGGAAAGAAACTGCTCCTTCTGTGAATGTTGGAGGGAAAGAGAGAAGAACTTTTCTGGTATGTTTCATTTTATCTTATGATTCCATTCCATTGCTTCCCTGGTCCCTGAGCTCTAAGTGGAGTAAAGAGTAGATGAGACTAAATTATTTAAACTTGGTCCTTCTCTTCATTAGTTTATCCCATTTCCCCTCTGAGCACAAGCCTCCCCTTTCCTTCTTAGGAGAGGTCAAGCAGCCTTCCTCCAATCTCCTGGGACATTTAATGAATTCTAGGAAGGGAAACACCAATACCCAAAAGGCAATTTGAGTAAGGGAACCAAGGAATGTCATGTTTGTCATTCTGTCTAATGACAATGAATATTCCCAGTAATGAAAGGGGTAAACAACAGAGCAGTCTGTGTGCTTGTATTTTTAGCCTGCATACAAGAGGCTCACAACCTTAATTTTCACAGCAACATAAATATTATGCCTATAATTAACCATGAATATTTGATGAAGTTTGAGAGCATTATCTACACTTGCTTAATATCGCTAAATGTCATTCTAAATTCTGGATGCCTTTTAAGTATGGAAAGGCTTGGTGTATGCTGCCAAAAGTGCCTGGTGGAAAATTACACCTTAGTCAGAACAATCACCAAGTAAATAGGTAATAATGGGTGCAGATTTTGTACATGAGTTTGACACAGAGCATAAAAATATCTGAGGATACTGAAGACTGAATCTCTATAAAGAGGATTCTAAATGGGGAGAACAGTCATTCCCCATCAGAGAGATTGATGCATTTCTCAGAAGTATTTTCCACATATGTGGACCCTCATTAAAATGTCCTAGGTTGGGAGAGTAGGGGGATAGATTTGTAGGCAGGTGGTTGGTTTTTACTCAGTAATTGCCATGTTTGGGTTAGAGAAATTAATGAGGCAGGCCAAGCAATTTCAGTGTCTATTCTGATTCTAGGGGAAGGATGTTTTCCCCTAAGCAGCAAGGGTTTTTGCCAGGGAAAAAAAAAGATAGCATTCATTTGCCATTCTTCTATGACTTATATTGCTTATGATAGAATCTAATATGCTAATTACATTTAGACAAAAACCTCTTTAACTCTTCATTTCCTAACTGTCTATGTTCCTTCATTTATTTTTTTTGTTCAAATAGTACATATATATTGGACAGAGTACAGAGGGGCACTTCAAAGTTTAAATGTAAAATATGACTGTCAAACACAATGACTAAGGTGTCTAGGTTGATTTGACTGAGGCTTATGCCATGCAAACCCCAGCAACGTTTGGTCCCAAACTACATTTATAGTTGTCCTTGCCACTAGACTCAGGTGGCTCTAGATGAGAAAGTGAGGTTGGTGACTTAAATCCAACTTACTTGCAAGTCATGGCATCACCTAGGGATATCATAGTTTTCAAGAGTGAAGGATAAATAACAGTATTTCTAGTCAACTCTCATTATTCTGATTCAGCTTCTACAAATCCAGTAATTTCTACTTTTGTAAGTTACTAAGTCAATAATCAACAAGGATTTATTAAGTTCTTATTATGTTCTAGGAACTTTTCTAAAACTGGGGAATACAAGCAGAAAAAGATCAAAGCAATACCTAGCCTGAAGGAGCTCACAGTCTAATTGGGAAGTCAACATATGAAAATGATGTATTCATCAAAAAAACTCATCAGACTCTCAAGGACATGAACATTGATGACATCCACCAACCAAAACTTTAATAAAGCTTTGGGGTTAGGGGTGGCTAGGTAGCATAGTGGATAAAGCACCAGCCCTGGAGTCAGGAGTAACTGGGTTCAAATCTGGTCTCAGACACTCAGACAGACCTAGCTGTGTGGCCTTGGGCAAGCCACTTAACCCCATTTGCCTTGCAAAAATCCTAAAAAAAAAAGATATCCTAAATAAGGCTTTGGGGCATGAAGATGGCTGGGATGGAGCCACTGCTTTGGTTGGTTGTTGGGTTTAGTTACACACTGTGTTCTGATCCTATGGCTATAAAATGTTGGGTGAGTGGGTGTGCATGTATGTGTTTAAGCTTCTGCTGGTAAGATTGAGGGTGAATCCATCATTATAAAGGACTGAAAATGAAACATGATAGCAACATTTTAATAGACATTCATCTTTCTGGGTTCAAATCTGACCTCAGACCCTTACTGGACAAATTGCTTAATCCTATTTACCTCAGTTTCCTCATCTATAGGATGATTTGGAGAAGGAAATGGCAAACCACTTTCCTTTCTTTGCCAAAAAAAAAATCCTCAAATGTTGTTACAAAGAGTCAAACAAAACTGAAAAACAACTCAACAACAACAATAATGAATCCAAAATGAAGACTAAAATATAGATTTTTGGAAATCACCAATTAGAGAATTTGCTTCCCTTGACTATGCATATTTGTTTTTGTTTATTGCTTTACCTATTTTTGTTCAGTTAGAGGGAGAGCAGGAGGAATAAAAATAGAAATATTTCTCAATTAAAAAAAGAATATTTGGCTATTTGCTGTCTTCTAGAGGGGAAAACATAACTGGGTTGCCCAAGAGAAACTCTTACCCTATTATAGACCCTAGGGAAAGCAAACCAACAAATTCCTCAATTTCCTTCCACATTGTGTGTGGGGGTGGAGAAAAAAGAAATAACTGCATCACAACATTATGAATAAAGAACTAAATTTGGAATTATGGGCGTGAAATCCTGTCACTGACTCATGCTAGTAGTATAACCTTGAACCTGTCGATTAACCTCTCTCTAGTTGCATTGGGCAATTCTCTACAACCAAGTCACCAAGGAGTTGTTCTTTGTCCTTCATTCTCAAAAAAGATTATGATATCAAGGAGGAGTTGCCATGACTTGTAGAGTATTGTTTCCTAAATTGATGAAAACACAGTATTGGACTAATAATAAAAATAATAACAATGATATTAAGAAAAGTAATAATAACTAGCATTTATGTAGCACTTACTCTTTGCCAAGAACTATATTAAGCACTTCACAAATAATATCTCATTTGATTCTCACAACAACCCTAGGAAATAAATGCAAATATTATTCCCATTTTACAGATGAGCAAACTATGTCAGAAGAGAGACTTGCCCAGGATCATATTCCAAAAGGGATCTGAAAAACAACTGAACATCTAAACAGTGTTTGCTTGCTTATGTGGGCTACATTTATTGATATGCACCATGTTAGAAATTAAAACTAATATCAATTGATTAACTGAAGACTGCCTGACAGTGTCTCAGAGACCCTTAGGAGTCCCCAGACCACACTTCAAGAGAAACTAGTCTAGAAAAATGTTGAGAGCTCTTTGAAAAATATCTATCTCTTATCTATTATCTAATTAATATATGTGCCTTGTAATGGGAATATTTTGTTGATCTTAGCATAATGTAAAAGCTGTTGCATTTCACATTTTATCTCCATGTATGTCCACTCTCATCAGCTCAGTATTCAAGTGTTGGGACAGAAGTCCTACCTAAAGGCAACAGATGGTGTCAAAGACTGAATAGAGTTCTCTGGGGCTTAAAATTCATTTCCCATCCCAGTGTGCTGTCCTCTCTCTCTCTCATAATCCTTTCAGGTATATAGTCTTCTGATGGGGACAGCAGAAAACATTGATAAACATCAGGTAGGTGAAAAATGGAGAGGGAATCATTTTGATGACTTGTAGGGAGAGAAAAGTTAGTGTTAATTCAACTC
The DNA here is from genome assembly GCF_037893015.1 of Macrotis lagotis. Lineage (NCBI taxonomy): Eukaryota > Metazoa > Chordata > Mammalia > Peramelemorphia > Peramelidae > Macrotis > Macrotis lagotis. The sequence goes on along the minus strand of NC_133658.1, from coordinate 723,925,718 downwards.
TTCCTTAAAATAATCTCTTTTCTGACCATTCTAAATTATTTTTTCTCCATCTATACTCCCTGAATAATCTCCTTGAATTAGCCTATTTTATCTGCCCCCAAAATGATAAAAGCCAAGGTTTTTAGATAAAATTCTCAATGCTTTTTTTATTGCCTGTCAATCAGTCTTTCTTTGCTCTTATATATAGAAAATCCAAAATTTCTTCTGAAAGAACTTAAATTGAAAGCCTATTTGATCAGAAAACCTTTATAGTATAGCAGAAGATACTCAGACTTCAGAGAAGTTAAGTGACTCACTTACACAAGGTCACACAATAGTAGAGCTGGCATTTGAACCCAGATCTGAAACCATATGCATTTTTCTTTCTCTCATCTCATTTTATTTTTATTTTTTTAGGCTTTTGCAAGGCAAATGGGGTTAAGTGGCTTGCCCAAGGCCACACAGCTAGGTAATTATTAAGTGTCTGGGACTGGATTTGAACCCAGGTACTACTGACTCCAGGGCCTGTGCTTTATCCATTGTGACACCTAGCTGCCCCTATCTCATTTTATTTTGTGGAGTTTGTGGTTATTATTGTTTTTCAGTTCTACAAAAACAAGAATTCTTAACATTGTGCCTGTGACTCTAATTTGTTTCTTTAACACTCTGATAATTGTATTTCAATACAATTGGTTTCCTTTGTAATACTATGAATTTTATTTGTGCATTTAAAAAGATGATTTTAATAATTGGAGGGGAGCCAAGATGGTGGAGTAAAGGCAACAAATCATGGAAGCTCTCCTCCAAATACTCCAAATGCCTTTAAATTACGACTCTACCCAAATTCTGAAGTGACAGAACCCACAGTGAAACAATTTTCTGGCCCAAGACAACTTAGAAGTTGGTGGGAAGGGTCTGTTCCATTAGGGTCAGAATGGGCCACTGCAGATTCTGGGCCTAGCTGGCTCCTGGAGCAAACCAGCTCCAGCCATCCAAAAACAGTCTATAGGACTACTGGGTCCCTAGGGTTGTCTGGGTCTGTGGGTGCAGGGGTATTTTCCTTACTGCCATAGTGGAGCAGGGACCCTCCTCACTGTTCCAGGGCAGAGGGGAGGGGAGTGTGAATGGTCATCCACAGACCATAGTAGGGACCAGGAGAGCAGTCAGAAACTCTCTCAGATTTTAAAGGAATTGAAGTCCCTGGAGTGGGGAGGGTCCCTGGGAGAGCTACAAGATCTCAAAAACTTGGGAAAGTGCATCTTCCATCCTGGAAGCAGAGTTCTACCTCAACAAAGAGTTAAAATCAAGTCATAGGCTGGTAAAAATGAGCAAACAACAAAAGTTTAAAAAAAATCTGATCAGAGACAATTACTTTGGTCCTATGGAGGATGAAAATATACACTCAGAATATGACAAAGTCAAAGCTTCTGTATCCAAAACCTCCAAGAAAAAATATGACTTGGTCTCAGTTTATGGAAGAGGTCAAAAAAAGAGTTTGAAAATCAAGGGAGGTAGAGGAAAAATTGGGAAGAGAATTGAGAGCAGTGTAGGAACATCATGAAAACCAAGTCAGCAGCTTGGTGAAGGAGATCCCCAAAATACTGAAGAATATAACATCTTAAGAATTCGTTTTAGTCAAATTGAAAAAGGTCAATGATGGGAAGAATGCCTTAAAAAGAATGCCTTAAAAAGCAGATTAGGCCAGTTGGAAAAGGAGATTTAAAAAACTCTCTGAAGAAAATAATTCCTTCAAATGTAGAATGGAGCTAAGGGAAGCGGATGACTTTGTAAGAAATCAAGAAACAATAAAACAAATTAAAAACTAGAAGAAAATATTTAATATCTCTTTGGAAAAAAATTGACCTGGAAAACAGATTCAAGAAAGATAATTTACAAATTATTAGGCTACCTGAAAGTCATGACCAGGAAAAGAGGCTAGACTTTATTTTTCAAGAAATAATCTGGCAAAATTGCCCTGATATCCTAGAAGCAGAGGGTATAATAGAAGTTGAGGGAATCCACCAATCATCTCCTAAAAGAGATCCCCCCAAAATATTTCCCAGGAATATTATAGCCCAATTTCAGAACTCCCAAATCAAAGGGAAAATATAAACAGCTATAAAGAAATAATTCAAATATTATGAAGCTATAGTCAGGGTTATACAGGATTTAGCAGAATCTATATTAAGGGTTCATTGGGCTTTGAATATGATATTCAGGAGGGCAAAAGAGCCTGGATAACAACTGAGAATCAACTACCCAGTAAAACTGAACATCCTCTTTCAGGGGGAAAAATGGCCATTCAATTAAATAGAACACTCTCAAACTTTCCTGCCGGAACAACCAGAGCTGAACAGAAAGTCTGATCTTCAATTACAGGACTCAGGTGAAGCAGAGAGAGGGTGGATGAGAAGGGTAAATCATGAAAGATTTAATGATGATGAACTGCATGTACTACTGCCTGGGAAGAAGATACTGATGATACAAATATGAACCTTCTCATTTATTAGAGCAGTTAGAAGGAGCATATATAGACAAGGCACAGTAGGGAGCTGAATATGAATATAATATATTACAAATATGGAGTTAATGGGCAAAAAGGAATGTCCTGGGAGAAAGAGAAAGGAGAAGTAGAAAGAGCTAAGGTATTTCATGTAGAAGAGACAAGAATAATGTTTTGCAAGGGAGTGAAAGGGGGTAAGTTGAGGGGGAATGAAGGAGCCTACATTCTCATTAGAAGTGACTCAGAGAAGAAATAACACATACACTCAATAGGGTATAGAAATCAATCTTACCCTAGAGGAAAAAAAGGAGAGGAAAGAGATGGGAGAAAGGAGATAGGGGGAGGGTAGTGGAGGTGCAGGTGAAAGTAGAGAGGGAAGCTCTTGGGAAAGGGTAGTCAGATACACTCATACCTTTGAGGAGGGGTGAAAGGAGAGAGAATAGAATAAATAGGGATGGGGAGGAATAGAATGGATGACAATATAGCTAGCAATAACAACTGTAGGGAAAAAAACTGAAGCACCTCTGATGGATTTATGGTAAAGAATGTGTTCCATCCCCAAAATAGAATTGATAGTATCTGAATATAGATTGAAGCACACTTTTTTTTCCTCTCATTTTATTTTTCTTGAGTTTATCTTTGTGGGGGGAGGTAGGATTATATTTATTTTTGCAACAAGACTATTGTAGTAATGTGAATAAAAATAAATAAATCAACTGAGGGAGGGATGAAGTAGAAAGGAGGAATGGGGAATTTTTGCTGATTGATTATATTTCAAAAGTTTAATAAAAACAAAAAAATAGGGGAAAAAAGATGATTCTGAGAAGGGGTCCACAGGCTTCATCAGAGGGCCAATGAATTCCATGACAAAAATAAAGTTAAGAATCCCTATGCTAAAAGCCTACTGTTATCACACTATGAAGGTAACTTTATTTTTTAAAGTTAGTTCATAAGTAGACAAACTGCCTTAGTAACTGACTGACTGACCATATAATAAGAAGTGTCAGATGTGATATTCAAACACAAATCTTCCTGAATCTGGTAGAACTTAAGTTCCTTAGGGCAAGGATATGCTCTTTTCTCTTTTAATGCCTAGTATCTATTATTGGGCTTGTCATAAAGTAGTCACTTAAAGAACATTTATCACATTAACAGTATCTCCCCTTATGAGCTTGTCCATGATATCCCACTGCTTCTCAGGAATGGTGTCTCTAGCAGAAAAATATACAGTAATAAGATGTTTCTGGTGAATTGTTAAAGTAACAAAGTAGTACAAGGCCCACAGTCAGGAAGTTCAAATCTGGCCTCAGACACTGCTGTATGACCCTGGTCAAATCACTTAACCTCCATTTTCTCAACTTCAGAATGGGGATAATATCATTGATCTTGGAGGGATATTATAAGAAACAAAAGAGATAATATTTTTAAAGTGTTTGGCATAATAGTGCCTGGCAAAAGTTGGCACAATATAATTGCTTATTCCCTTCCTCCTTTTCTCTTTCAGGGATAGGTTGCAAACATTTAAACAAGACTTTCATCTTCTCATTTGATCAGACTTACCAAATATCAATGAATATATTTTCATGTCCATTGAATTTTAGTTGTGACTTTTTTTATTCTTTATTTTTTCAAATTACATGCAAAGACAGTTTTTTAAGCCTTTGCAAGCTTTTGAGTTCCATATTTTTCCTATCACCTTTCCTTCCTTCCTTCCTCCTGCCTCTACATGGAAGTAAGCTATTTGATACAAGTTGTACATGTGCAATTGTGTTTAACATATTTTCATATTAGTCATGTTGTGAAAGAAGAATTAGAACTAAGGGAAAAAGAAACTATGTGAAAGAAAGAAAAAACATGTTTTAAAAAGTGAACATAGTATGCTTTACTCTGTATTCAGACTTAGTTGATTTTTTTCTCTGAATGTGCATTGCATTTCTCATAACTAGTCTCTCAGGATTGTCCTTGATTAATGAATTACTGAGTGAAGTGATTATCTCACTGTTGCTGTTAATGTGTACCATGTTCTCCACGTTTTTCTCACTTCACCCAGCATCAGTTCATGCAAGTCTTTGTAGACTTTTTTCAAGTCTGTACTCTAATGATTTCTTACAGAACAATAGTACTCTGCCACATTCATATGCCATAATTTGTTCATCAGTTCCCAAATGATGGGCATCCCCTTCATTCCTAATTCTTTTACCACTAAAAAAAGCTGCTATAAACATTTTGTACATGTGGGTCTTTTCCCCTTTTTAAATGATCTTTTTGGGATATAAAGCTAGAAGTGTTATCCCTGGATCAAAGGGTATGCCTAATTTTATTGCCCTTTGCACATAGTTCCAAATTGTTCTCCAAAATGGTTGAGCAGTATATGTGAAATATTTTTTAATATGCTCATTGCACCAGGTGAAACTTTTTTAAAAAATCACTTTTGCAAGCGCTTATTCTCTTCTTTCCATTCCCAGTTTATTTGAAGAGAAAAAAGCAAAAACAAAGAAGCCCTAATATCAATTAAATATGAGCCAACAAAACAAATTCCCTCATACATCTTCTGAAAATGTATGTCTCTTTCACCATCACCTCTCTGGAAGGAGTTGGGTGGCATGATTTCTTTTTCAGTCATCCTTGCTCCTGGTTTATTATTGCATTGATCACAGTTGTTTTCCTCCATAATATTTTTTTAGGTTTTTTTGCAAGGCAAATGGGGTTAAGTGACTTGCCCAAGGCCACACAGCTAGGTAATTATTAAGTGTCTGAGACCGGATTTGAACCCAGGTACTCCTAACTCCAGGGCCAGCGCTTTATCCACTGTGCCACCTAGCCACCCCTTTCCTCCATAATATTGCAATCATTGTACAATTCTTTCTTCTACTTTGGCTCTCTTCACCTTCACATTTTCCAGAATGGTCAGACTAATTCAAAACTCCACTTCAATGTCTATTTGTGTTTTCTCCTGCAAGCACTCTAACGTGAGTCACAAATATTTGTCATAAATAATAAATGATAGATAAATGATAAAATGATAGGATTAAAATGGAACTTCAGAGTTGCTTTGATTTGCCTTTGTCTGAGTATTCCCATTGATTTGGAATTTTTTTCATGTGGTTGTTGATAGTTCATCATGTAACTTTAAATTGTTTGCCTAAATCTGTTAACTTTGTATGATCAAAAGGAAAACAGACAACCATGCTCCTACTTTCGTATAGCATAAAATTTCATAAACAGAAAAATTCAGAGGTATAAGTACTAAAGAATGTAAAGTCAGCTCTTTATTGTATTTGTTTCACTTTTTGTTTTTGTGGAGAGAAGCCAATGGGGAAAGAGTGGAAAGAACATCATATTTGGAGTCAAAAGGACTAGGACCAAATCATGATGTATCCAGTTTATCTATGGAATCTTGTGACCCTTCTCAGAGCCTCAGTTTCTCAATTTACAAAATGAAGGGATTTTTCTGATTAATTTCTAAGGTTTCTTTCAATTATAAATCATTATTTTTCTTACAATAATATTCCAGTAAGATTCCCTAACGCCAAAACAACAAATAAGTTTTAAAAACACCTACTTCTCTCTATTCTGCTTTCTCAGTTCTCAAATAAAATGTTTTCTAAACTGAAACAAAGATACTGAAGATGATTTGAGAATATCCTCTCATTGAATGGAAGATTCTTTTCTAGTTCTCAGGACAAATGTCTTTTCTTTTCGATATCCTTGGTCATTACTAATTCCTTGGCTTTTCTCAGAGATGGTATTTCAGGTGAAATATTTCTATAAGAGCCCTGGAAAAGAAAAATGATGAATCATCTCAATTTCAATGTGGAAATTATATTTCTCTGGTTGCACTCACATTGCAAAGGGAACCTCACACCCACTGCATACTATATTTTGTCATTTGTTTAAAGGAAATGGGGGAAAAAAATGCTGTTTTTGTTCCTCAAAGTCATAGCTTCTTAGCCATATTTCCTTCCCTGGGAGAAATTCCAGTACAGTTTGAAATGAAGGTCATACCTAGTGCAAAAGATATTTCATTTTTGGGACCAGAAATCTGATTTACATTAGCTCTCCTATCTGTAGGGAGATAGTTCAGAAATAAAAGGGCTCATGTGAACTCACACATACCTGTTGGTGACAGGAGTAGAAGAAACTTAGTGGATTCATAAAATATTTCATAGGTTTTCTATCAAAATCTTCAGAACTCTAAATAATCAAATCAGAATTGATAATTGTTCAGTGACTTTTCAATATTCATTCATTTGGTCCTTCAAGGAAGGAAATTTTGACCTTATTCCCTCTCATAGGTATATAATTATCACAGATAACTGACATTTATAAAATACTTTAAGATTCGCAAAAACATTAGAATCTTAGACCAAGAGCTCAAACGGAACTCAGAGGGCACCTAGTTTAAACCCCTCATTTACAGATTGGGAAATGAGATTAAGAGACTTACTGAAGTTCACACATGTGGTAAACCTTAGAGGAAGGATTTGAACCCAGGTCCTCTGAGTCTTTACAATGATCTTTATAAAGATTTCTCATTTTATATTCACAACAACTCTGGAATAGATACCACAGATGGCCACACGGGCTGAGTGTCACTGAAGTAATAAATATTTGTGCAAAATTTGAACCCAGATCTTCTTGACACCAAGTCCAACAAACCCTCAACTTGTTGCCTTTCTGAGATAAAATAAATACATGAAAATAGACTTCTTCTATATGCTGCTACACAATCATCCGCAGTTATTTGGTAAATCATAGCACTGATTGATCATTCATTTGTATATGGATTCATTAGACAAGCATTGTGGTAGGAATGTGAGGAATTATGAAGCAAAATAAAGCATTCTTCCTACCCTCAAAGAGTTTGAATTCTAGTAGAAGGGTGACGACTTGAATACAGATTAATATAATGCAAACTAGTACAGAAGAGCAAACAGTGTAATAAAATCAGATGGGAGAGTAAATGAGACCTATTGAGGAAATCTGGGGAGTCCCTATGTAATATTTCCTCCATTCATTTATTTGAAAGATGAAAATGATGTCAATAAGAGATGATCAATAACTAGCCTTTATAGAATATTTCAGAGTTTGCTAAGTTCTTTCCATTTTCTCATATGATCCTCACAACCACCCTAAAAGACAGACACTATTATTCCTTTTTTTACAGATGAGAAAACTGAGACTAGAGATTCAGTAATTTTCCCAGGGTTTAACAGCTTGTAGGTATCTGAGTCCATTTAAGCTCAGATCTTCTTGACTCCAGCTCTATGCTCTATGTTCCCTAGTTGCCTCACAAGCGCAATAATAATTAAGAACTTTAGGTAGATTATCTTTGGAATGCCCTTCTTTCCATGACCTAATCCATAGATAGCCATCTTTTTATTTTTCCCTTCTAGATTTACTATTTCAGATCACTGGATCCTGGAAATTTAGTGTGCTATAATGAAAGAACTCTATTCTCAGAACTGAGAGACTTTAATTCTAGTGCTAGAAGCTGAAAATTAGATGTGTGATTGTTGGCAGTGTTACTTCCCTTTTTAGAATGTGTTTCCTCATTTTCAACAGAACTAAGGAAGGTTACCTGTATATGTGGACATCAGAGATGTGAGGTGTGTGTATGTGGCGGGGGAAGGGGTACACAAGAAACAGACTAATGTATTCCCCAATTTAATTCTTGGACTCTCCTTTTGAGGGCAAGCATTTCATCTTTTGTTTTCACCCTGAATTCTCAAATACTGACAGGATAATAGATCTAAACAAGAAGTTCCTTTTGAGGTCATATCATCCAACCTTATCATTTTATGTATAAAGAAACAAAGTAGAGAGAAATTGACCAATTTATCTAAGATCACAGAAATTATAAGAGCAGGGACTTGAAATCAAGTCCTCCTCAGCAATCTTTCCATTGTATCATATTGTCTCCATCAAATTGAGTTGGAATGCCATTGAAAATGTTTCTATTTCAATTCTTGAACTTTCTCCCTTTTTCCTTATTAATCATACTATGTGGCATTGTAGAGAACTGAACCTAGAATTAGGAAAATCTGAGTTCAAATTTGTCCTCAGAAGCTTATTAGTTATAAGACTTTAGGCAAGTCATTTAACCCTGTTTCAGTGAGGATCTGCCTTGATTTGAGGTTTCCCAGGGGCAATGATTTCATTTCTTTAAATGAATCCATGCAGCACTGTGGGGAAGATAGCACATAAAATGTATTTTCTTTGACTGACTTATCTTCCCCCCCCCAAAAAAAAGATAATAGCAAGGGTATTGAAAATCCAATTCCCTAATACTACAACACCTCCTACTCAGTTTATCACATATAATGGTAAGCAATAATTTCTATTTTCCTCTATGGTTCTTTGATTTATTTATATGTAATTTGAATGAACTGGACCAGATAACCATATCACAGGGAATTTGGACTAATTGCATGCAACCTTTTCATTCCTCCATTTCAGTCTGTCAAGACTCTCCAGAAGCTACCCTAGAGTAACCTCTTTGATTATTTCTCTAATTAAGCAAAGCTGCTGATGGGTTAGAAGACTGACTTCCAACTGTATTCTGTAATGACCTCTGTCCAGCCCCTTCTAACATTTTCACCATGCTTCTCAGGCTGCTGCATTGGTCCTGCTTCAGGCTGTCTTTCTGGACAATTGCGTCACCGTGGATGTCAGACTCATTTATCATCTTTGCCAGATGCTTGCAGGGCTGCCTGAAGTGAAAACTATTTGAAAACCTGCAGTGACTAAGCCATAGCTTCATCCCTGGGTAGCAGGCAGGGACGCGAGGTGGGAGTGAAGAGGAGAAGGAGGAGGAGGAGATGAGCTGTAGAATGCAAGGACAGGCACATTTGGAGGCACAGAAGGCTAGGCTCTGGAATCATATTTTTGTTTTTCCATGGAAAGGTTTCAGGGAGAAATGTGGGCCTGAGATCCCTTTAGGCCCTCCCCTAATAATAGCCACATTATGATACTTTGTCATGCCCCAATGCTGTATTATTTTTTTTTCTTTAAAGTGATTCAGAATCCAAACTTTCTTCTAAGGTGACTTTTATGAAGACTCTGGAGGATGGGTGAGGGAGGTTCTGCTCTTTAAATAAGAAAATTGTTCAACAACAGGGCAAAAACGTAAGTTAATGCCATTCTACAAAAACTTCTCTCCCTCCCTCCCAACCCCCATCCCAGAGTATACTTCTCTTTCATTTCCAGTGGTATTTGCAATAAGGGTAAGGAAGAAGGAGGAATACTCTTTAAATGATGGTGTTAAAAATGTAACAGCACCACTTAAGAATGGTGACATTTTGAAATTCTGTGGATCCTGAAATGTTAGCATTTAACATGGATAATGGTTGCAAGATGATGAATATTTTCACTGATGCAGGAATATTTACCTCTTTTCCTCAATCTTTATTTCAGAATTTTATGTTTAATGAAACTATATTTCCAAGTCCTAACATAAGATTACCTTTTATTATTTCTCTTTAGCTTGATGCGAGATAAGGAATTGAGTATGGAGGTAATATAAGAATGGAACCAAGAAGCCCCTTCTATAGGCATAGCAAAAGAATTTTCTGCACTCAGATTTGGAACCTTGAGTTCTGGTAAGTCATTTTATAGATGTAGTTCCTAATGAGTACTTCATAAAGGACAGTCCCTAACTATATTCATATTCTGATCTGTACAGAAAAGCTTTAATAAATTCCCTTTGAGTTTCTAATGGAGGATGATCATGAATGACTCACTACTCATTCAGAAGTATTCTTTTTCTCTATGTTGAGGTAAAGCTTTTTTATAAGAAAATTGAAAAAAAAAATGTTATTCTGATAGGCCATTCCTAAGTGGCGCAAAGCTTAAAACCAAATGGTGCCAAGTGAGGTCCCTTTGGTCTTAGCTTATATAGCTAAAATGAGCATAATGGACAAGAATCTAAGACTAATGTAGTCTGTTCCAGAATCAGGAACTTTAATCAGTAAATAAAAAAATTATTTAATGGAAGAAATTTTAGAAAAATGTAATGAGTACCCCATTTGTTATGAGTCTGCATGTTGGCCATCATTATAATTGGGCCACTTCTTTTATTTTAGGTTTTTGCTAGGCAGTGGGGTTAAGTGGCTTGCCCAAGGCCACACAGCTAGGTAATTATTAAGTGTCTGAGACCAGATTTGAACCCAGGTACTCCTGACTCCAGGGCTGGTGCTTTATCTACTTCGCCACCTAGCTGCCCCCTAATTGGGCCAATTCTAACTCTAAACCAATTATATAATTTGGAAAAATTGCTTCAATTTGGCAATCCCAGGTTTAGCCTTGCCCATACTCAACTGGACATATATGTATATACATATATGTGTGTATGTGTGTATACCATTGCCCAGTGGACACACATCATCACTGTAAACTGATCACATTGTAATTTGAATATAGAGAGGCAAATTGGAATGGATTTCAGTGCCACATGTGAGGATTATGAAAATAGTTTGTCAGCTTCTCCAAACCCTTTCCTTTCTCTGCCTCACCCCCCATTCACACATCGTGAATCCTGAGAAGAAAGTTGAGAATAGAGACATTATATGTATTTTTTTTTTAGGTTTTTGCAAGGCAATGGGGTTAAGTGGCTTGCCCAAGGCCACACAGCTAGGTAATTATTAAGTGTCTGAGACTGGATTTGAACCCAGGTACTCCTGACTCCAAGGATGGTGCTTTATATCCACTATGCCACCTAGCCGCCCCTATATGTATTTTCTTCTGTATATTATTATTAAGTAGATAGTCTTTAAAGCAAAACTAAGAGACTTATTCCTTATATAAATCACAAGGCATTTAAGAAGAATACCTCAAAAGCAAGATAGGCAAGTCAGGAAAACCTGGGTTCAAAACTAATCTCAGATACTTACTAGCTCTGTGACTCTCAGCAAATCACTTGATCTTCAGCCTTCCTCAATTTTCCCATTTGTAAAAGGAAGAATAATAGAACCTGCTTCCAAGTCTTATTGTCAGTATAAAATGAAATGTTTATAAAGTACATTTTAAACTTTGGAGCAATACCTAAAAGCTAGCTATTATTCTTAATTCTTATTATATCAAAATAATTTCCTCCTCCAGCTATCTAAGGAGTTTAACTACCAAAACCCAACTCTCATCACAATACCATAAGATAGAAATACTGAGGAAATTGAGGGAATTGAGGGAATTAGGACAGAGAGTAGTTAATTGTGGAAATTGAGTGAACCACACTGACTCCATCTTGTAATTAAATTCTTGAGATAGCTCAGTTCCCATTCTATTCAATTATGGATCTAGTCCAAATTTTGACCTGTGAAAAACAGTCTATTCAATTGTCAGAAATGGGAGAAAATCTTATTGCATTGTTTGAACCTAGCCCTTTGAGGATAGGAAACTGGACCACCTCAAACTGCTGCTTAGACAACTTAACTAAGGACTAAGGTTATGCTGACCATGAACACAGTCCAATCCAAAGATTGATCCATGTTTTCTCACAATTATACATCTTAAGCAACTCATGAAAAGTCACTCCATATCGTTCAATCATTTATTGTTTCCATGTTCCTTTGTTTACAGACACTTGAAAGTAATGGGACACTTCTTTTTCTGATTTCAGGGAATTGTACCTGTTAGTTCTCCCTCTCCCAATGTAGAAAGTCCCTAATCTTTCTTCCAATTTGAAATCAGATTTTCTAATGTCATACTGGTTTACATTCTGTTCATTTTTAATGAATAAAATCTATCTCCCCCTGATTATGGGGGGGGGCATGTCTTAACTGAGGAGTTCTGTTCCCGATTTGTTGGACGATTGCTTAATAGATACACTTGCAAGATGGAACTTGTCTCTCCTCAGTCATTTCATCTTTCACTCACCATAATATGCAGCAGCCAAAGAAGGAATAACCCAAATACAGAAGGCATCTAAGGAATGGACTAGACCTTGTGACAATTAGGCCATCTGTAAAACTGTAAAAATATAGACGATAATATAATCTGCCTTCCAGGGATGTTATGAAGATCAACTAGAATAATATTTGTAAAAATGCAGTATAGTACCTGACAAAGAGTGGATGGTTAATAAATATGAGTTTCTTTCCCTCCCCTTCTGCCAATCAATTAATTTGCTTTGTTTACCTTCTGTGTTTCAAGTTTGAAGGTATGTATTAAAAAACCAATCATTGTTAATGGACTTGACTCTGGTAATAGGGATTTTAACCTGATGTACACTGATCTGAAGGTTCTGTGGATAGATTTCAAGAGGACAATGAGCTGGGAAGAGAAAAAAGAATAAATGATATTTTATTTTTTCCTAACTTCTAACTGAAAGTTAGCATTTTCTTCAATTATTTAACAATATAATTCTCAGAAGGGATGCTTAGGTTTCACCAGAATGACAAAGGGATCCATGACACAAACAAGGTCCCTTAAACTAGCATATGAATGAAATAAGACCAATGACCCAATCCGTCTAGCCAGCACCTAATATATAGTGTAGGCTCATAATAAATGCCTATTAAACTGAAATGAATTGAATTTGCCCAGCCTAACTTTATTCATTATCCAGGGCTCCCCTTCTGCTGGAAATCAAATCCTATCTATAATATAGTCTCTATTTTCATATTTCATATAATGTTGCCAGAGGAAATCTAGTTCTGTTGTGGAGAAGACAGGAGAATGCTTATTAACTTGAATCTTAAACATATCCTGAAATTTCATTACCTTAAAACTTACAAGGTTAAAAAATACTGTGTGTGTAGATTAAGCTAGCTCCAAATAATTAGAGCTCAAAGGTCACAATTTTATGTAGAGATTTAGATTTTTATAGTCCCAGTATCTGTCTCCCCTGTTTCACTGGAATTTTTGACCAGCACAGAAAAAAACCCTATCCTCTCTAAAGGTTAATTTTCATTTCCAGGTTTGATGAAAGACTTTTCCTGGATCATCTACTCTGTCCCACACCCTCAATGGTGCAAATCACCCTAATTCAACTTCCTTTACTCTGATGTGTCTTACTGGAAGAGCCTCTTAATCCACCTTCTTAACAGCAGCTTTCCCAAAGTCTGCATAGTAAACTTTGTCTTCTAACACAGGTTTTTGGTTCCTATCACTTTCTCCATAAATATTCATTGAACTCTTTAGTGGGCAAGTGAATTGTATCTCTTTATCTTCACAGCATTCATTCGGAGTATTCATTTTCCTGTCAAACCTTTGTGTGATCCATAAGACTCAGAAAAAGGGAAATAATCAGTTTATAAACTGCAGCAATGTATCACAGTGGGGATAGAACTTAGTAATGAAGTCTTGGGCTCCAGTTCCAATTCTAACATTCTGTGTGAACATGGATAAGTCATTTAACTTGTCTGAATCCCAGAGGATAGAACACCGGGCTTGAAGTTAAAAAGACTCACCTTCTTAACCTCAGACATTTGACACTTATTAGTTGTGTGACCTTGGACAAGTCACTTAACCCTGATTGCCTCACATCTAGGGCCGTTTCCAGTTTGTCCTTATTCATTTCTGTACCCAGGTGGTTCTGGAGGGGAAAGTGAGGCTGGTGACTTAGCACAGCACCCCCTCACTCAAATCCAATTCATTTTTGACATGATATAGCCTCCCTGATGGTCTTCTTTGAGAACTAAGGACAAACATCATCATCTGAAAAATGAATTGGAGAAGGAAATGGAAAACCATTCTAGTAGCTTTACCAAGAAAATTTCCAATAGGATAAAAAAAGAGTCACACACCACTAAAGAACACAAACAACAACAATGTTCAAATAATGATTTAAGGTTTGCAAATTACTTGACAAATATGACCTAATTTTATCCTTAAAACAACTATCACCCCCCCATTTTACATTTGAGGAACCTGAGGTTGACATCAGTTAAATGACTTGCCCAGGTACACACAGCTAGTAAATATTTAAGGCTCCATTGAAATTCAGATCTCCTAGGTTCCAGGCCAGCTGATTGTCCACTGCAGTTCTCAACTTCTCAACTGCCTCTTCCATTTCAGTTTGAAATTCTCTCTCTCTCTCTCTCTCTCTCTCTCTCTCTCTCTCTCTCTCTCTCTCTCTCTCTCTCTCTCTTTCCCCAAAGAGAACATTTCAACCTCACATCTAATTCTTTCAATTCAAATGCTCCCTACTCACTCTTTATAACAAAGAAACAAACTCAACAATCAAGCAAAATCATCAAAGACTACATTGAGTAAATTATATTAAGTGCTTATTAGGAGATAGGCATTGGCAATAAACATACAGTAGTGTGACTGCCCTTTCTCCTAGGCAATGGAGCAGGTCTAAGAAAAGTAATTATGGGATATACACACATTAAACATGGTCCTTGGTGGGGGTTGGAGGGAGTTAATAATAAATAGAGGGAACAGGAAAGATATCTTGGAGAATGTGAAACTTTACCTAAATTTTGACTGGATCTTGAGATTCTAAGAGGTAGAAGTTGGGTAAGGTAAGTACTCTAGCACAAAGGACAATAGACTGGAGGGAGCAACATTATCTCTCAGTAGTTCTCCACTTCTTTGCCATGGGTGAAGGAGAAAGTGACATATTTTATTGTATTTTCTCTGAATCTTTCGTGACATTTTAATTTATATTATTGTTGTAATTTTGCATGTTGGTCTTGTGATTTTGTTTATTTTAATCTGATTCACCTGCAAGTCAAAACATGATCCCCAAACATCATTGGTCCTCTTCAAAAACAAAGGATGAACAGCAACAACAATTTTCATCTGTATCACTTCATGCAAATCTTTTTTTTTTGTCTTAAAAATTTCTGGCTTTATTCTAATCATAATACTTGGCTGCTAAATGAAATTCTATGCTTAGAAATTTTTTTATTTGTTGTTCAACTTTCATTTTTGAAGAAGACCAATGACATCAAGATGTTATAATAAAATAGTAATGATGAATGATGTCTTGATATTTTCATAAGTTGGATTCAAGTGATGTAGAGTTACACAAGGTCCCCAGTCTCACTTTCCCCTCCAGAGTCATTCAAGTCAAGAGGAAGGACAAAACTGAAGATAACTGGAGGTGACCCAAGATAGAGTGGATGACCTTAGTGTCTTTGATGTCTGGCCAAGATTTAAGAGCTCTACAACCTCTGTTTTCAGCTGTCTTCATAACCTTTGGAACAAATTGTTCTCATCTCATTCTATCAGAAAAGGTTTTAACATGCTTGGCAATGACATTCTCTAACTCACCAATGGGCTTAAGGTCTCTTGGTTACCTTTATCTGGTATAGCCTATCTGCTGAGATGATTTACTTGGGGGTAGCCATTGCACAATATATAGCTTTTTGGAGTCACAGGTGAGAGTGGACACCAAGTGGATACCAAGTGTGAATGAGTATTTCTGGAAAGAGATTGACAAGCTCTTATACCAAAAGTACTTACTTATGGAACACCTCATATACCCCATTTCTTCATTTAGTTAGCTATTGATGAACAAAACTTATAAGACCAAACATTTGTGTAAGATTTATACAAATCTTAATTTCTTTCTATTCATCATTTCTTAATGTGGCATCATAGTTTACTGCATTCTCATAGTATCTATAGGTTTTTCAGCTATTCTCAAATTGTTGGAAATTATTTCTTTTCTAATGCTTTGCTACTATAAGAAATACCACAAGGAATATTAGGGTAAATGGACCATCCATAGCATTTTTATATTTCTTTTTACTTTTTGAGGTATATGCCTAATACTGATTGTCAGGTCAAAGGCTTATTGTCAGAAAAGTTTATGTGCTTTTCTTCCAAAAAAATCAAATTGCTATCCAGAACTGATGAACTACTTCACATTTCCATAGTCCCACTAGCATTACTGTTTCTGCTTTATCAATTTGCTTAATATGAAGGAAAATCTCAGTATTGTTTTAATTTACATTTCTTTTATTATTAGCAATTTATAAATGTTTTCATGTTGTCATTTGGAATTTTAAATTCTTATTCCAAAACTCATCCATATCCTCTGACCACTTATCTTTTATTAACTCTTTCTTGGTGTTGAATATTTGCATCAATCACCTATATATTTTGACTAACAGATTATTTCAACAATATCCTATGCAAATATTTCTCCATTCTTCAATTTGGTTTCCAATTCTAGTTTTATTTACTATATTGTTAGCTTTTTGTAGTCAAATTATCGATTTTAGCTGTTATGATTCCCTCTATGCCTTTAAGATATTTTCCCCATGCATAAGCTGTGAAAGATACTTCCTCTGATTTTCTTTTAATATTTATTATGGTATGACCATTTGTGTGTATATATATACGGACACATATAATGAATTGACACATTCAGGCCACATATCCATTTTGAGTATATTGTGGAGTATTATAACAATTATTTAAAAAAAAAGATTTAACAAAGCCCAACCAATTTTTTTGTTACCATTTCATTGTTCAGCTGTGTTCAAATCTCTGTGAACCCATTTGGGACTTTCTTGGCAAAGATACTGGAGTAGTTTGTCATTTTCTTCTCCAGTTCATTTTACAGATAAGCAATTGTGGGGGAAATGGTTAAGGGAGTTTTCCCAGGATCACATAGTTAGTAAGGTCTGAGATTGGATTTGAACTCAGGTTTTCCTGATTCTAACTAATACATAAAAAAAAATCTGACAATATTTGTAATAGTTCATACTCATTTCTTTTCCCTTTCAAAGGAGTGGGGAAAAGTTTTTTCTCATATCACTTCCTAGATGCTCTTTGGTCTTTATGATTTCAAAATATTAAATTTATTATATTACAAAAGATTTAATTTCCAATTTTGTGGGTATTGTTCTTTCATTTACATTTTATAGGTGTTGTGAATATTGTTTTACTAGTTTTGTTTAATTTGCCTGTATTGGTTCATATTATATCTTTCTATATGTCTATGCATTCATTATATATACATACACACACATATATATATATATATATGTATATATATATATACATATATATATATATATATATATATATATATGTATATCTGTTGATCCTTGGTTGATTTTTCATTTTTGTTTTTGAGTTATGTCTGTCTCTTCAATGTCCCTTTTGCTTTTGAAGTTTTCTTGATGAAGATATTGGAGTGGTTTGCACTTTCTTCTCCAGCTCATTTTACATATGAAGAATCTAAGGCAAACCAGATTAAGTGACTCATCCAAAATCACACAGCTAGTAAAAGTCTGAGGCCAAATTTAAACTTAGGAAAATGTCTTTCTGACTCAAGGCTGACACTCTGTTCACACTGTTTCACCTAGCTGCCCAGTTGATTCTTACAGCATAATTTTTATATTTTTATATTCCTGTACTATGATTGCATTTCTTTAGTACTCCAAAAGTTTTGTTATAAATAGTGTATATGGAGCATTTCTTTGAAATATATATCTAACAATAAAATCTCTTAAAGGGAATAAACATTTTAGCCACTTTATTTGCATGATTTCAAGTAGCTTTCAAGGATATTTGTAGGAAGTCACAGCAGCACCAGGGATGCATTAATGGTTCTATCGCACAATCCTTCCAACATTTCCTATTTCTATTTTTTGTCAACTTTACAAATCTTCTGAGTGGAAAATAAAGCCTTAGGGTTGCTTTTGCCATGTAACTCTATTAGTAAATATTTAAAGTAATCTATTCATGTATCTAATAGTTTTCTATTCTTCTTTTTTGATAACTTTTTCTTCATAACCTTTGAAGAGTTATCTATCAGAGAATGACTTCTGGTCTTATATATTTCTGTTAGTTGTATCTATGTCTTGGGGACAAAATCGTTAATCAAGTAATTTTAATACAAAGTTTTCTTTTTATTTTCTTCCTTTCTATCCATTATATCACATTCTACCTAAAATTGGAATGCACCCCCATTCACAAGCTTAAAATTCACACTCTTGCAATTCTTTGTTTTCTTCAAAACTTTTGCTTTTCTTTTATACCAGAAACAATATTGTGTGTGTGCAAAAAAGCTTTTCAATTTTCTATAATCAAATTATTGATTTTTATCTTGCAATTGCTTTTATGTTTTGTTTGGACAAGAATTCATCTCTTATGAATAGTTACAATCATATATACCTCCTCATGCACATGTTTTCTTCATAGAGCAGGGAATGGAATGGAAGCTCCTCATTAAGGACAGGATTTTTCTTGCTATAATAGTTATGACTTGTTATAATAGTTATGACTGATCGTCTCATTTCATTTTTTTCTTTTTAAAATTTAATTTAATTTATCCCCCCTGCCCAGTTACATGCAAAAGCAAGTTCTAACATTCATTTCAAATACCTTGAGTTCCAAATTCTCTCCTTTCCTCCCACCCCATTCTCCCTCATTGAGAAATCAAGTTACCTGATATAGGTTAAAAATGTGTTATCATAAAAAACATCACAATAGTCATAATATAAAAGTAAAATAACCACACCCTACATAAAAAGAGAAATCTAAAGAAAAATAAAGTGAAAAAAGGATGCTTCAATCTGGATTCAGACACTTTGTCTTTGGCATGGATAGTAAAGATTCTTCATCATAACTTTTTCAGAGTTCTTTTGGGTCATAGCATTGCTGAGAAAAGATAAGTCATTCACAGCTGATCAACCTGCAATATTGCTATTACTTTGTATACAGTACATTTCCCACTGCATCTACTCATGTAAGTTTTTAAAATTTTTTTTTCTATTTAAAGCAATGGGTTTTTAAGTGACTTGCCCAAGGTCACACAGTTAGACAATTATTAAATGTCTGAGGCTGGATTTGAACTCATGTCCTCTTGACTTCAAAGCCTGTGCTCTATCCACTGTGCCACCTAGCTGCCCCTTCATGAATGTTTTTTACTGAGAGCATCCTGTTCATCATTTCCCATAACAGCATCATTTCATCTCAATTACATATCACAATTTGTTCAAACATTTCCCAACCAATGGGCATCTCCAAAGTCTCCAGGTCTCTGCCACCAGAAAAAAAAAGCTGCTATAAACATCCCTATACATATGGGCTCTTTTCTTCCTGTATTTCATCTTTTGTGGAATATAGACCTATCAGTGGCATTGCTAGGATGAAGAGCCTTTGGGCATAGTTCCAAATTGCTCTACAGAATTGTTGAATCACCTTACAACTCCTCCTTCAATGCATCAATGTTTCAATTTTCCTATATTTCTTCCAAAATTTGTCATTTTGTCCTTCTGTCCTAGTCAATGGTGTAGGTAAGAACTTTATAACTTTCCAACTCTCATTTCTCCTCAATAGTGAGTGAGGATGTTTTGTAAAAAATGTTTTAAATAGATTGCAAAGATGATCTTATCTGAAAACTGCTATCTTTTGATCATTTATCAGTTGGGGAATGATTTTTTTATAGATTTGACTCAGTTCTCTGTGTTTGAAAAATGAGGTCTTTATAAGAGAAATATTTCAATATTTTTTCCCACAGTTCCTATTGTTAACTGTATTTCCCTCCATCCTATTCCCTCTCACCCACATTTATTCCATTCTTTCTCTCCTTTCACTCTGTCCTTCCTCAAAAGTGTTTTGCATTTGACCTGCAAGTTTTTCAATTCTTCAAAGATCTTATGAGAAGCTATAACTACTCTCCTGGACTGTGCTCTTATCTGTGAGTGACCACAAGCACTCCTTTCTAACCTGAAACTGTGAGGAATGCCCCTACTCTGCTAAGGCAGCAACATATATTGTTGTTTTTACTCCTTTTCCTGAGACTGGGGCCTCAACTGCAGCTGGAATCTGAGTATAGGCAAAGCAACAGAGTCCTGACTCAGGGATAGCAAAGAGACCCCATCTCCCTCCACCTCCCTATCATTCATGGACTGAGAATTCTGGAAGTGACTCCTGAGGTCTCCTTCTGGCCTAATGGTGGAAGGGGCCTCTGCTGCTGGGTTCTGCACTGAACTGTGCTTACTCTTACCCTGGTGCAGCAGAGTTCTCTTGATGACCTTCCAAATTGTCTTTAGCAATTCCTGGCTTGAGAGGTCTGGAAACTGCCTCCGATGCCACTGACCAAGCCCTGAGGTCTGTTCCTGGATGACTGGGACTGACTGGGTTTGCCTTGGCAGGACATGGGCTACCCTGTGGGTCTTTCTAACTGAGTGCAGTAGACCCTTACCAAATTGCATTGGGTTGGAAAGTTGTTTCACTCAATCCTTTTGTGGGTTCTGTCATTTTAGAATTTGGTTAGTCATTATTTAAAGGAATTTAGAGTCGTTTGGGAGAGAGTTCTGACAAGTACCTGCCTTTAGTCCACCATCTTTCAATATTTCTCATTTTACTTTTTAAATCCTCAGCAATTTGCACAATGTCTCATATATAGTATTTACTTAATAAATATAGACCATGACTTATGGCCAAGATGGCAGAGAGAAGACAGGCACTGTGTTAAGTGCTCCTCTTTCCACTCAAAAATAAGGTGAAAGAAACCTCTTAACAGAAATTCTATTGATAAAACCTGGAAAGGGAAGCTAGGAGAAGAATACCTACCAACAAAGTCTGGCTCAGGGGACCCTGGGTGAACCAGGAGACTGGAGTAGAGGGTCAGTGTAGGGATGAAAGCAGGGGGAAGCCAGAGGACCAGCCTCAGCCAAGGATTTTGGTGAGCGGCACATGTAAGGTCCTACTTTAGCCATGGAATCTTTGGTCGGAGGGAGAGGAGCTTTGGGAGGGTGAATTTCAGCACAGAGAGTTTCAGAGCACACATAGAGAACAACCAGTTAGGCCAAGGACATGAGCTCCATACTTTCAGCATAGCCCTTTTCCCAGAACAAACTGTAAACAACCCCCCACCCCCTCAAGCCCAGGTGTGGGCAACTCAACAGAAAGAGAGATTAACTCTCTCCCCCAGGGCTCAGCACATTGTTCAAGGTCAACTCAGACCCTGCTGCTGAGGGCTTCAAACATTACAGAGCAAGCAACCAGCACTCCCTACTGTCCAGCCCTTGAAATTACTAAGCCAAGTGAACAAAACCTTTGGAATCTTCAAAAGCAAACCTCTGAGAACCACCCCCCTCAACACAAGATCCTATAAAGATGAAGAAAGACCAAAATAAAGGGGGGGGCATAGAGAAATATTTAGAAGAATTAGATTCTAACCCAGAGAGATAGAGCACTTCTGAGGAGAAGAGAAATTGTTCTACAGCGCAGAAAGACTTCCTTGAAAAAATCAGGAAGGAGTTTAAAAATCAATTGGAAAAATTGGGAATAGAAACACAAAAAATAAAAACCAAATCCTTGGAAAATACAATTGGACAAATACAAAATGAGAATAACTCTCAAATCTTCAATTGGACGAATGCAAAAAAGAAAATGATTCTCTCAATGCTGCACTTGAACAAATGGAAAACTCCTTCAAAAATAGAATTGACCAACTGGAAAAGGCGTTGCAAAAGATAAATGAAGAAAATTCTTCTCTAAAAAAATGAATGAAATCAATGGAAACTAATGATTTCATGAGACAACAAGATTCTGTTAAACAAAACCAAAAGATCAAAAAAAAAAAATCTCTTTTCAAAGAATGAGTGGATCAAGCAACAAATTGTAGAAAGAATTAATTATTTCATCCTACATATTAACAATAATGAATCAACATACTTAAACCTATGAGATACACTCTAGGCAACTGTCAGGGTATAGATTATATCTTTAAATACTTACATGAATAAATTAGAGAAAGAGGAAATCAATGAACTAAACCTGTAACCAAAAAAAATAAAGAACAAATTAAATGCCCCAAATTAAATATACAAATTAGAAATTATAAAAATTAAAGGATAAATGAATAAAATTGAAAGCAAGAAAACTTGAACTAATACATAAATCCAAGAGCTGGTTTTATGGAAAAAACCAATAAAATTGATAAACCTCTGGTCAATTTGATTTAAAAAAAGAAGAAAACCAAACTGCTAGTATCATAAATGAAAAAGGTGAACTCACCACCAATGAGGAGGAAAATAATGATTCACAATTATTTTGCCCAACTCTGTGCCAATAACTTTGACAACCTAAGTGGAATGGATAAATATTTACAAAAATATAAGTTGCCCAGAGTAAATGAAGAGGAAATTAAAAACCTAAATAACCCTGTCTCAGAAAAAGAAATTCAACAAGCCATTCCCTAAGAAAAAATCTCCAGGGCCAGTGGATTCACAAGTGAATTCTATCAAACATTTAAGGAACAATTGGTTTCAATTCTATATAAACTCTTGGGAAAAATAGGTGAAGATGCAACTCTGCCTAACTCTTTCTATGACACCAATATGGTGCTGATACCTAAACCAGAAAGAATTAAAACAGAGAAAAAAAATTATAGACCTATCTCCCTGATAGGTCTTAAATAAAATCTTAACAAAACAATTACAACAAATTGTCACTAGATTAATACATTACAATAAAATAGAATTTATCCCAAGAATATAGGGTCAGTTCAATATTAGGGAAACTGTTAGTATAATTAATTATATCAATAACATACCTATCAGAAATTATATGATCATATCAGTAGATGCTGAAAAAGCTTTTGACAAAATACAGCACCCATTCCTACTAAAAACACTAAGAGAGTGCAGGAATAAATGGATTATTCCTCAGAATAATAAGTAGTATGTATCTGAAACCAGAAAAAAAGCATTATATGCAATGGGGTTTGACTAGAGGCATTTCCAGTAAGATCAGGGGTGAAACAAGAATGCCCATTATCACCACTACTCTTCAATATTGTATGAGAAATGTTAGCTTCACAAATAAGAGAAGAAAATAGAAACTGAAGGAATGAGAATTGGGAAGGAAGAGACAAAACTCTGACTCTTTGCAGATGACATGATGATATGCCTAGAGAATCCCCCAAAAATTATCACAAAAACAACTAGAAATAATTAGAAACTTTAGCAAAGTCTCAGGATATAAAATTAACCCTCATACATCTCCAATATTTCTATATATGACTAGCAAGATACAGCATAAAGAGTTAGAAAGAGAAATACCATTCAAAGTAACCTCAGACAGTATAAAATACCTGGGAGCCTACCTGCCAAGGCAGACTCAAAAACTTTTTGGAAAACAATTACAAAACACTTCTCACACAAATAAAATCAGATTTAAATAACTGGGCAAACATCAGCTGCTCATGGACAGGTCAAGATAATATAATAAAAATGACAATTCTACCCCGACTAAACTACTTGTTTAGTGCTTTACCAATCAAAATTCCAAAAAAATACTTTAATGAGTTAGAAAAATTTGCAAGTAAATTTGTATAGAGAAATAAAAAGTCAAGAATTTCCAGGGATTCAATGAAAAAAAGTACAAAAGAAGGTGGCTTAGCCTTACCAGACCTAAGATTATATTATAAAGCATCAGTCATCAAAACTGTCTGGTATTGGCTAAAGAAATAGAGTGTTGGATCGGTGGAATAGACTAGGTGTAATAGCAGGAAATGTTTATAGTAATCTGCTGTTTGGTAAACCCAAGCTATTGGGATAAACCAGCTATTGGGATAAAAGCTCTCTCTTCAATAAAAACTGTTGGGAAAATTGGAAGTTAGTATGGAAGAAACTTAGATTAGGCCAACACCTCACACCCTATACCAAGATAAGATCCAAATGCATACAGGATTTATACATAAAAAAACAATCTTATAAGCAAAATAGAAGATCAAAGAGTAGTCTACCTGTCAGATCTATGGAAAGGGAAGCAGTTTATGATCAAGGAAGAGATGGAGAACATCATTAAAAACAAACTAGATAATTTTGATTACATTAAATTAAAAAGCTTTTGTACAAACAAAACCAGTGTAACAAAGCTCAAAAGAAATGTAGTAAATTGGGAAACAATTTTTACAACTGGTATTACTGACAAAGGACTCATTTCTAAAATATACAGAGAACTGAGTCAAATTTTAAAAAAACCAAGCCTTTCCCCAATTGACAAATGATCAAAGACCATTTGACCAATGGTCAAATGCAAAGACAATTTACCACTGAGGAAATCAAAGTGATCCATAGTCATATGAAAAATTGCTTTAAATGACTGCTTATTAGAGAAAAAGGACAATTATCAATGTTGGAAGGGATATGGGAAATCTGGGACACTGATGAATTGTTGGTGGAGCTGTGAACTCATCTAACCTTTCTGGAGAGTGATTTGGAATTATGCCCAAAAGGCAACAAAAATGTACATACCCTTTGATCCAGCAATGCCACTACTGGGTATATACCTTGAAGAGATTATGGGTAAAAACATCACTTGTACAAAAATATTCATAGCAGCTCTGTTTGTGTTGGCAAAGAATTGGAAATTAAGTGAATGTCCTTCAATTGGGGAATGGCTTAACAAACTGTGGTATATGTATATCATGGAACAGTATTGTTCTATTAGAAACCAGGAGGGATGGGAATTCAGGGAAGCCTGTAAGGATTTGCATGAAATGATGCTGAGTGGGATGAACAGAACCATAAAAACAATGTACATCCTAACAGCAACATGAGGCTGATGATCAACCTTGATGGACTTGCTCATTCCATCAGTGAAACAATCAGGGACAATTTGGGGTTATCTGGGATGGAGAGTACCATCTGTATCCAGAGAAAACTTTGTGAAGTTTTAACAAAGACCAAAGACTATTACCCTTCAATTTAAGAAAAAAACACATTATTTTTTTATGCAATTTTGCAATCTCTTGTACTTTTTCTTCCTTAAAGATATGATTTCTCTCTAATCACATTCAACTGAGATCAATGCATACCATGGAAACAATGTAAAGACTAAGAGAATGCCTTCTGTGGGGGGTGAGGGGAGGAAAGCAAGAATGGGCAGGAATTGTAATGCTCAAAATAAATAAACTGTTTCTAAATAAATAAATAAATATAGGACCATTTATTAAACAACTACTGTATACTGAACTGTATTCAGCTCATTAATTGAATTGTTTGATTATTTTGTAGCATAAAACTAGGTCATATGAGAAGGGAGGAATTACTTAAAAGATTCAAAAGCATACCCAAGCAACAATAAGCACTCATGAATTTGGTCATTCTGGGGAAAACATTAGTAGTTCCAAAAGAATTTAAGAACAAACTTTCAAAGAATTCCAAAGTCAAGTAAAAACATTTTTTAAAGTTAATCATAAAAGGGAACCCAACTAATGAATCACTGAGAAGACAAGATGATCACCACTGCAAAAAAACTGAGTTTAAGCCTTCAAGTTAATACAGAAAAAACTTATTTTTTTGTTTTAATAAAAACAAATAAAAATGTTAATAAACATTCTTAAAGAAGACAAGGCAGAAGCACTGGATCACAATACTGGCAAATGAATATAATATCCTAGACTTGATTGGCAATCTACATGTACATAAATCATTGTTGCCAGATGGCATTCACAAAAATTCGAAGAAACTCGAAAGGAAATTATGAAACTTTTGGTCAAAATGTGTAAACCCTTTATTACAAATGTTTGAGAACTGTTGAATTGTTTATAGAATCCTAACCACTAATAATTCAATTCAGATTATTTTTTTAAAATTATTTTGAATAACAAAATTTCCTCTAATTCACATGGTACCTCATAATTTATAAAATATCTTAATATATTGCCTACTTTACACCTTCTGCAACCAGTGGTACAGTAATTATTATTGTTAAGTATTATTAACTAGATGAAGAAACTGAGCCAGCAAATTGAAGGTTCTAGTACTTTAAAACTGAATGAGTTTTAAACTTATGTTTCTATAACAACTGGTTGAAAATTCCTCTTTAAACCTCCTACTTAGAGAATCAAACTTAAAAGTTTCTAATCTGTATTTTTGTCATTTTATTTTAATCCTAAATTTTTAGGATTTTTACAGTTTTAGGGTTAATAATAATAATAATAATGATAATGATATAATTGATAACAGGATCCACAAATTATTAATAATTGCATCATTGTTTTAACCAAAATATTTTCAATAGAGTAAACAGAGTTCTTTTCTCAACCTCACTGAAGAGAAAATTTTAAGCTTTTGAAAATTGTTCATATGAAAGAGGTATTATGCTTATTCTGCTTATAACCAGAGGCCAGCACTAGTAGCAATGGATGAAAATTGTAAATGTACAGATGACAGAAAAGTAAAAAAAGATAGATAACACAATGGGAGGATCTAAGCAGCCTAGTAATTTATTGGGGTTAAGTGTTAAATCTTCTGCTTAGGTTACATTAATCAATTATACATGCACAGGATTGACTAGCTCTGACTAGATAGCTTGTATGGAAAAAGACCAAAGGGTTTTAAGTGGACTGAAAGGTCAAGATGACCCAAAAGCATGACACCCAGAAGTTGAAAGCTGTCTTAGGCTGCATTTTTAAAAGAAGGCAGAGATACCCAGATTGAGGGGAAACCCTAGTTCTATTGTATTTTGGCATACTTAGACTACACCTGGGTCCTGTGTTCAGCGTGAGTTTATATTTTACAAAGGATATTAGTGAATTTGATATTCATCCAGAGAAAGACGACCAGGATGGTGAAAGGACAGGAAATCATGCCAGTAGAAAGAATTGGGAATTAGTAAGTTTGAATTTACAGTGTTATAATTCAGAAGGCAGAACTAAGAGTGATGAATGGGAAATTAGAGAGAGGCATTTTAGAACTGATGAAAGGGGAAAACAACCTAAGGAATAGATTTTCACATTAGTAGAAAGTGTTATCCAAGAAATAGAAAATCTACTACCTTCACTGGAGTCCTTAAGTACAAGTTTCCCAAGAAAAATTTTTCAGGGATAATCCTGGGGATTCCTTTCACTCTGAGATTCTTCTAAATAGAATTACTGGTATCAGAAAGCCATTATGGAGGTCCAAATTAGGGTATTAGTAAGGTAGTTTCCTTAATTTATAAGCCTGCTGTTGTCTCTCCCTCACCCCACCTCCCATTTCTTTTAAAAATTAGCTTTCCAGAAATTTTAATTTATAATGATAAGACTTTGTATTCATCTAGAATTCTTATTCATCTGTATTCTTAGGGCTGTATAACTACTAACTCATGAATAATTCCAAAATCTTGTTATGTGGATGGCAAGGGAGTTATAAGAAGTCTCTGTATTTCTTGCAGTCTCAAGTACCTCTCTCAGACTCACTGAGATATTCTAAACTCAAAACAAATTAGAAGAGATTAGACCTAGCCTATACCTTGCTTCCAATTATTATCAGTAGGTCTTAAAGAACATGTGTTCATTTTAGCTGGAATAATCTGGAATAATTTTCAGAATGGAATATCTGAAAAATGGTCTGTGGAAAAGTTTTAGATAGACCCATTTTCTGAGGTGCTCCTCTTACCTCTCTCTCTTCCAGAGGTGTCACAGGCAAATTGGTTACCCAGAAGCTCCCAATTGTCTTCCATGATTGTACCCTAATTCTTGGCTAACTCTTTCTACTAGTTTTCTAGTACCACTACTTTTCTCAACCTGGCATTCCCAGTACTCAGTTTTGCAGTTCTTAAGGACATGTTTTTCACTTATTCCTTTCTTCAGAGTTCTGAAATTAACATATATCCATGCTATCCAAGGGGTTAAAAAAATCTAAGGGAAAAAGGATAAAGTTATTGGGATCTTAAAAACTGATCTTTGATTCAAATGTACTAAACTCTTCTTAGTTTCATCCTGTATTCTGGTTAAAACCTTTCTGCCAAAATATCCATCAAATTAGCTGGCACAATCTCACCAGGATGAGATGCCCAATCAAGTTTGGGCCCTTCTAAAATTGTCTCAGATTTTTTTAGTTCTCTAGTTTTTCAAAGAATTTACTTTCAAGTCCTAACTCTAGATATCAGATCCTCTAGTTGGGAAAAGCTGCATTATCTAGGGGTTATCCTTAACAATTCATCCTTTAAGCTCTAACACCTTCAGTAACAACCCTATAAATGATCTCTTCATCCATCTTGAAGGTTTTCCTAGTTCTTGGATCCTGGAATTCTTCTCCCTGACTCTAAATAAGAACTCTAAATAAGAAAGTCACTTCTTTATTTGACCTTCAAGAAATCTTCTCATCAATCTCAAGTCTTCCTGTCTTTTCCTGGTATTTGTCTTCTTCACCTTGCTGGAGGTCTTGATTGCTGAGGCTGTACTCTGAAAATCCTAACTTAACTTTGACCTTATTTCTGTCCAATGGTTACTTCTTCTAAAGCAAATTCGGTAATTGATCATTAGAGCTAGTTGAACCAGTAATAAGCAAATCTTGACTCTTCACTTATCTTCAGTATTTTTTTTGTATCTTCTTCACCAAACTGCTGACATGGTACTCATGATTTTTCTGCATCACTCTTATTTCTCTTTTCAATTTTTCCTCTGCCTCCCTTGATTTTCAAAATCTTTTTTGAACTCTTCCATAAGTTGAGACCAATTCCCATTTTTCTTGGAGACTTTGGATACAGCAGCTTGGACTTTATCATCTTCTGCATGTGTGTTTTGATCCTCCATGGGACCAAAGTAATTAACTATGGTCAGATTATTATTTTTTTTTCTGTTTATTCATTTCCCCAGTCTATTACGTGGTTTTAATGTACTTCCCAAGGTTTTGAGTGTTTTTGGGACAGCCCCTACAAGGACCTCAGTTCCTTCAAAGTCTTATGAGAGGCTCTGACTGCTCTTCTGGCCTGTGCTTTTGTCTGTGGATGACCACAAGCACTCCTCTCTGCCCTTGAACTGTGAGGAAGGTCCCTCCAGTATGGCAGTAGGTGGAAACATGGACCTGGGTCAAAATATGGACAAAGCCACAGAGTCCTGTCCCAGGGATAGTGAAGAGACCTCAACAGTTTTCTCCCACCCCCTTACCATCTGTGGGCTGAGCCCTCTGGAAGCAGCTGCTGACTGGTTCCCTGCTGGGTGGTTCCACATATATGCTTCCCTGGGGCCAGGGCTTCATTGAGGGTCGCACTGACCTGGGCTCCATGCTCACTTTGGCAGAATTTTCCCACTGACCTTCCAAGCTGTCCTTGGTGATCCCTGGGTTGGGAGGTCTGGAAACAACTTCTGCTGCTATGACAGGTGCACCACCCCCCAGTCCCAGGGATTCAGGTGCCTGGCGGGTGTTCTCAGAAGGCTGTAGCTCCTCCCTGGCTATGCTGTGACCCTTCCCATCCTGGTAGAACAGAACCTTCCCATGATCTTCCAAGTTATCTTGGGCCAGAAAATTATAGAGTCTTTCTGTGTGTTCTGCCACTCTAGAATTTGGTTAGAGTCATAATTTTAAGGTAATTAGAGCATTCTGGGAGAGAATTTCTGGGAATTCTTGTCTTCACACTGCCTTCTTGACTCTGCCCCCTTGACTCTTTACTTATGAAAATGAGTTACACTTACAAAGTTCTTCAAGTTTAACATAACTTTCCTCATATGAGCCCTATGATATGGGCGCTATTAATCTCATTCTAAACATTAAGAAACAGAGTTCTGGAGAAATTAAAGTCTTACCAATTTTCTTATAACTAATGAGTAGGAATGGAAAGTAAGTGTCCTTTGGTTTATCCTTCTTGCCAGTGCATTTTGCAGTTCTCCCTTCCACATCCTGACTTTCCCCATCACGTCTCACTGAGTAGCAAAAGATATATATGAGAATTTTGAGGGAGTTTTGCAGAAGTCACAGATGACACAGAAAAAGTTTAGAAGCACAAAAATATACAAATAAATGTATAATATTATATAATAACTGTTTATCTTTTAAATGCCATAATAATTATCTGATATGAAGGGAAGGTCAAAATGTTATGCAAATTTTCTAGATCACTGGGGCACCACACTCCTAACCTGCACAATGCAGAAGAGATAACTGTTTTGACTTTCTGTTCTCTACTGTGCTATCATCTGGGCCCTACTCCTTTCTTTAGGTAATGAGATAAAGTAAATAGAGCACTAGACTAGCAGTCAGTAAAAATTAAGTTTTAATCATGTCTCAGGCATTTACTTGGTCAGTCACTTAAACTCACTAGGCCTCAGTTTCTTCATCTGTAATATGGGGATAATACTCTATCTCTTGGGATTGTTCTAATAATTGAATAGAAATCCTGAAGTACTCTATAAATCTTAGCTTATAGCCAAAGGACTATTTGTCAGAGATATAGAGTACAACCTCTCCCAACCTCAGCAATTCAATTTCTTTTCTTATTCCAAGTTCATAGTTCTTTTTGAAACTGCTTATGACTCATTTCATATCTGCCAATGAACAATAGAAAAGTCATGCACAATTCAGAAGTGTGATTTAGTTAACCAAGTTCATGCTGGAAGCATATATTAAATAGAATCAATCCCAATGCTCCATGGTCTAATCCATACTTTCTCTTTCCTTGTTCTTCCTGGTTTTCTTTTATCCCACACTAGCATCACACATTTTAATGCTCCCTAACATAGTAGACACTCAATAAACATTTGCTGAAGAAATTAATTAGTCAATTAGAAATGAGCAATGAATTTTCCATATTTAATTCTTTGGTTTATACTAGTGGCCTTTAAGCCACTAGGATGAGAGTAATCTATTAAATAAGTGGTCTTCTTAAACTTAACTGTGTTTCAATAAAATATTTCTTGAGCTACTTCTTCCTATTATTATTTCATATGGTGCAATCAATTTCTGTCTCTTGATCAGTATTACCATGTCCTTTCTTTGGTATATTCCCTCTTTTGTTAATTATTCTCCCTCCTAGCAGAATTCACATTTTGCCTGCCTAGCAGTTGTTAACTCTACACAATCATAGAATTACCTTAGAGATCATCTCATCCAACATAACATTATAGAATTATAAAACTTGAAATGAAACTCAAAAGTCATTTTTTCCAATGTGTCCTACTACACCTCCCTAATCCAAATAGAAATCTTCAAACTAAAATCTAGTGGTTACCCTGTCTGCACATGTCTAGCAGTGGAAGTGAGCTCACTCCATTTCATTGCAATTCTTGAACACTTAGAATTGCTAGCCAAATTCTTCCCTATTTTGAGCCCAAATCTGTCTATTAGTTTCCATCAATTAATTTTGTTCTGCCATCTGGCAAAGTAATTATAGACCTTTTGCAAATGAAAGTCTTTTGATATTTGGAATCATCAAATATCTCCCTCCCCTGTCACACCAATCTTTTGTTTTCCAGAAAATCTGTCTCCAGTTCTTTTAATCATTCTTTGCATTAGCTATAAGTTTAATTATCATAGAAGTTCTGCTCTTGATTCACTTAAACTTTTCAATTTCCCTTGTAAAATAGGACAATCATACCTAGACATTGTATGTCAGATATGGATGTATGATGGCAAGGTGGCATAGAGTACTAGGCCTAGACTCAGGAAGACCAATCTTCCTGGGTTTGAAACAGGCTTCAGGTACTTACTAACAATATGATCCTGGGCAAGTTACTTAACCCTGTTTGTCTCAGTTTCTCATCTCTAAATTGAGTTGGAAAAGGATTCAATGGCAACAAATTGCAGAGTACAATGATATATGTATCTCCCTTATTCTGAGTAATAATGTAGTCAAGAAGTAGTTGGAGATGTGGTATAGCAGGGTGGATAGAGTTGGATGCAAGAGGCAGTACCATCACACTTCAAACTCAATGTGAGATAAACCTCCAAAATCTTTTCTTTCTATGCTATTAATTCAGACTTCATCATGTACCTGAACCTCAGAGAAACAAAGAACAAAGAGTAGGGATGGACCTCAGATCAGCTAGCCTAATTCATACTTGAACAAAACTTCTTTTTCAATATACTTATAAAATATCTTGCTTATCTAACCTCTGAAAGGAAGATTTCCAGTAAAATAAAACCTCTACCATTGAAGACAACCCATCCCACTTTCTAGTAACTCAGAATGTAAGGAAGTTTTCACTTAATTGAGTGACATATGCCTCTCTGGAACTTTCCACTTGCTGATATTAGTTTTGTCTTCTGAGGGCAAGCAGTCTGACAAATCTAATCCCTTCAGGGGTAAATCTTCATATATTCATACATTAACAAGAAGTAATATCACATCACTTCTAATTCTAGTCTTTTCCAGGCTAGCCTGTAGCTCCAAAAAAGAGGTCCTCCTCAAGAAAGCAAGGTAGTAGAATGGAAACAGCAATGAGTCTGTAATCAGAAGGACCTGAGATCAAATCTTACCTAGATTAACTGTATAAATCTAGGCAAATCATTTATCCTCTGTCAGCCTCAACTTTCTCATTTGTAAAATGTAATAGCATTTACCTCACAGAACTGTTGTGAAGATCAAATGAGAACATATGCAAAATGCTTTGTGAACCTTAAAGTCCATTACAAATGTGGTTATTATCATTATTATATGGCATATTCCCAAATTCTTTCACCTTCTTTTGGAAGGAATTTGGTTTGATAAGAATAAAACCTCTTTGTATGAGTAGTTGCCAAGCCCTTTTTAGGTCTGCTCAGTCACTTTTATTGTCTACTTTTACCCAACTCTAACATGTGGCTCCTGGAAACTGTACATAACATGTGCAGTGGTCACATCTGGTAAAACCATCTTGCTAGCCCTACAGACAGGCACAGAGCGGGATGTGGACCCCAAACATGTGAAGATTCCTCCAAATCTTCCTTTCCAAGAGGAATAAGCATTTTAGAACGATTTGTTCCAATAACCACTAAAGTGACTGCAGCTTAGAGCTTAATCAGACATCTAAGATAATCCATTGCATCTGGACCATTTGCCAGTTGTTCTTTTGTCTTGTCATTGGATTTCAATGACTTTGAGGAGAGAATGAGGCTTTGAAACTCTGCCTCACTTAAATTCAATTCCTGCATGAATTGACACCATCTCATGACATCATTGTCCTTTTCAAAACTAAATTCATTAATTAATTTTCTAAGATGTGGCACCCAGAATTGAACACAGTAGTCTCCATTGAGAATATCCAGTCCTCTGTTCCTTAGATATCTCAAATTCATTGTGTCCCAACCAGAACTCATTATTTTTTCTTTCCAAACCCACCCTCAAAATTTCTCTGATTTTGTCTGTCTTCTTGGTTATGATAGACTCTTTCCTTACTTTCTCCTGGAAAAACTTATATGAACTGATACAAAGTGATTTTGAGCAGTAGCAGAATATTGTACA
Organism: Macrotis lagotis; assembly: GCF_037893015.1. Lineage (NCBI taxonomy): Eukaryota > Metazoa > Chordata > Mammalia > Peramelemorphia > Peramelidae > Macrotis > Macrotis lagotis. The sequence goes on along the minus strand of NC_133658.1, from coordinate 723,892,168 downwards.
CAGTAATAACAATATTGTACAGTGATCCACCATGAAAGACTTAGCTATCCTCAGCAATACAATGATCTAAGTCAATGCCAAAGTTGATGAACAATGCTATGCAACTTCAGAGAAAGAACTGATGTTGACTGAATATGGACTGAAGCATTTTTTCGTACTTTCTATATTTCTTTCTTCTTCCTTCCTTTCTTCTTCCTTCCTTTCTTCTTCCTTCCTTTTTTCCCTTCCTTCCTTTCTTCCTTCCTTTCTCTCTTGTCTTCTTGTACAAAATAACTACTATGGAAATGTTTTACATTATTGCACATGTATAACATATATTTCTTACTGTTTCAGGGAAGGGGGAGAGGAAGAAGGGATGGATAGAATTTGCAGCTCAAAACAAATGCAATGAATGTTGAAATTGTTTTTTATGTTTAATTGGGGAAAATAAAATGTTATTTAGAGCAATATAGCAGTTCTTAATCTTTTTTGTGTCATAAACCTCTTGAGCAATGTGGCAAAATCTCTGGAATCCTTCAAAAAGTATTTTTAAAGAAATAAAATAAAATATACAGGATTATAAAATCAGTTATGTTGAAATATGAATATAAATTGTTTGTTTCTTTACCCCATCCAAGTTCACAGAACCTTTGAAATCTATGTATAGACTCCTAGGCTGAGCTAGATATTTAATTTTGTTCCAGCCTACCTTCCCAAATTTCTTTAGCCTTACTTCCATTCATACATTCTGTTCTAGTCAAAGTGGCCTTCTTGCCCTTCCTTCAACTTAACATCCTCTCTCCTTCCCTCCTCTCCTCTTTTTTTAATCTCTCATAAGTAAAATGCACTCCCTATTGACTTCTAAATTTTTGCAAATCTTATTCATATCCCAACTCTCAAGGGAAATCTTTTTTGATTCTTCTCTTTGTTAGTAGATCCTTCAAAAGTAAATTTATTTACTTTTGGTCTTTGTTGCTCACCCCCACCAAAAGAATGCAAACTGCTTCAGGTCAGGGAATTTTGTTTTATCCACAGGGCCTGATAGAGTGCTTTTAATACTTCACAGATGTTTGATCAATAGAATTTATCTGAATTGATTACTATTATGTTTCTTCTTGGTCCATCATACTAACCAGCTGATATTTTTTTGAATTCTGATTCTGTTATCTAATGTATTAGCTATTCCTTCCAGCACTGTCATTTGTAGATTTGATATGCATGCTTTCTATGTCTTAATCCAAGTCATTCATGAAAATTTCGAATAGGACAAGGCTGGTCCTGTGCTGGAATGGCACATCACAAGGTGTTGCCATGCAAGCTATTAATCTTTATATTTAAAATCACCACTGAGCTGCCAGCTTATATCTGATGCATACTCACTCTCCTTTCCCCTCAATGTTAGGATGAGGTACAGAAAGAGGCATACTTTTGAAACCTCACATAATAGAATCATAGATTAGAGCTGCAGAGATCTTAAAGATCATTTCATGAAAAGATTCAGAATCTTTTTCAAGTTATTACTGCTGCCCCCCCCCATAAATCTAATAAAGGTTATAGATCCCTTTTCAGAATCAGGGCTTGATCTCTATTTTTCATTTCTCTCTACTTCTTTTTCTTTCTTTCCCTCTTCATCTCTTTTTCTGACTCTCATCTCTTTTCTTCCCCTTCTTCCTATTCCCCTTTCCCTTCCCTCCCTCAGCAACTCCCTTATTCTTCTGTTTTAGAATGCTGATTCTGAATCTTTCTATTTCAGTGACCTTGAGAAAGTTAATAAGTTTCTTTATATCTCAAATTCAACTATAAAGTTATGGGATTAGACTAGATGACCTCTAAGTTCTGTCTCAGGACAAATCTATGGACTTATGAGCTGTCAGGGCAATTAGATGGTACAGTGGATAGAGTACTGGGCCTGGAGTCAGGAGGACTTATTTCAGTTCAAATGGTGTGATCTTGGGCAAACCACTTAACCTCAACTTCTCATCTATAAAAAGAACTGGAGAAAGAAATGACAACTATTCCCAAATATTGGTTAATAAAACCCTAAATGGATGATGATCAACCTTAAAGGACTTGCTCATTTCATCAGTGCAATAATCAGGGACAATTTTAGGGTATCTGCAACAGAGACTACCATCTGTATCCAAAGAAAGAATTGTGGAATTTAAACAAAAACCAAAGATTATTATCCTCAATTTAAAAAAAAAAAAGTTTTCTTAAGTACTACATAATTTTGCTATCTCTTATGTTTTATTTTTTTCCTCAAGGATATGATTTCTCTCTCAACACATTCCATTTTGACCAGTGTATAGCATGGAAACAATTTAAAGATCATCAGACTGCCTTCTGTGGGGGGTTTGGGGGGAGAAGGGAAGGTGGGGGAAAATTGCAAAATTCAAAACATTACAAAAATGATAATGTAGAAACTACTACTATATATAATTGGAAAACAAATATAATATTTATATTTTAAAGAAGAAAATCCCAAATGGGGTCACAAAGAGTCAAACATGACCGAAACAACTGAACAATAACATGACCTGTTAACCATTCAAAGCATGTAACCAAGAAAATCTCCAGATTTATTACACCCTTCAGGATAACTGGTTCTATCACTGACTCTTTTTGTGACTAGGGAATACCTCAAATACTGCTTTCAGCATCTCTAACTATTAGTTGGGGATAATAATTTTCATAGTATCAAAATTGTGAGGCTTAAAGAAAGCCTCTGTTGAATCCCTTGAGCTGTGAGATAGCCAGAGAATATTATTAGTTTTTTAAATGATTCTTCTCACAATGATCACCAAGACAGTATTTAAAAGGACATTTCTTTGTAGTTTCTGTGCAGAGGAAGGCTTTACCAAGCAACAACGATATTAACCATGCCTCATCCATCTCCATTGGCCCCTCAGACATTTTGAGGCAAAATGTAAAAGCCACTATCCAAATTGATAATATGTGCCTGATTCAAAATGAATGTCACCAATTGAACCCTTAATACATTGTAGCAGGGCATGATAGCACATTAGTAAAGTACAGCAGTAAAAATTTACAAGAGGAATAAGCATGAGATTGAATAGTCCATCTTATCAATTGGATTTAAAGTAGTTATTAATCTTAGTTATTAGACTCAGAAACAGGTGAACAAATGAAATCATGTATTTGAAACTATAGACTTGGCACATTGACTAGAATCGCAAAATCTCAAGCTAGAAGAGACTTTAGGGTTCATCTAGTCCAATTCCCTCATTTTACAGCTGAGGAAACTAAGTGCTAGCTGAGTGAAGAAGCTTGTCCAAAGTCAGACAATTAGCTAGTTGTAAAACCTGGACTTAAACTCAGGTGAAGGCCATCTCATTAATCTAATCAAAAAAGTTTAAAGTTTTAAAAAAAGGTGATGAAAACTGACATACTAGATTCTACAGAGAGACATTAGAGGAAAAAGATTTGTGGTAAATGTTGCCAGTCCTTAAATAGAAAACTGTTTAAGAATGGACCCACCAAGAAAGCTATTAGTTTCAGGCATCTAGTAGTCAGTCAAGAAATATTTACAAAGTTCCTACTATGTACCAGACACTATTTGAAAAGGGAATTGACTTTTTAAAATATTTCCTGATCTAAGCTATTGGATATAAACAAATTATGTTTTTTTCCCTCCCCTTTCCCCACCAAAACTATTCATCTCCTCTATCCCCCTAGCCTTAACACACACATACACACAGTCAGACACAGACACAGACACACACAGACATGCACAGATACACACACACACACAGTGGCCCTCACTGAGTAAAATGGGGAGTATGACAAGTCAAGTTTTCTCTTTTTTTGACTTGCCTTGTTAATATTTATGTTTATGAGACCATTTTTGAAGGCAAACTGTATAAACCACTGGCATTATGGGCTTGGTCTCAGTGCCACCAGTATAATTTGCTCATCCTGGGAAGTTCACCCTGGAAATTTGCTTTATCCTTTCCATTCATGTTACAATCTGATGTTGTTGTTATTCAGTCTATAGGATGGTGGTAAAAATGAAAAATGCTCAGATTGAATGAGGAAGAAATATTCTCTAACTTGAAAGGAAAATTCCTGCTAGGACCCAAAATTTTCATTTCAGTTATTACCTAAAGGGTTTGAAGAATGATTTTTTCCCAATATTATCCATTTTCAGCTACAAGTTCATAGATAGGGATATTTTTAAATGTAATCTCTATCTCTTTGCCCTCTGGTTTGATGCAAACAGCAAATATCTGTGCAGAAGTATAAAGGCTCCTTCAGTCCCTTAATCCCTTCTGTGTAATGGAGCATTTGTTTCTCTTCAGTGAACAGTGAGATTGTAATTCCCTCTAATCCTAAGTGAAGTTTAATGGGCAGGGATTTTAGTCATTCACCCTCCCACCAGTATTCCACAATCTTTTCACAGTATATATATATATATATATATATATATATATATATATATATATATATATATACCTTAGGAATTTTTATATATCCACTAAATGTGTGGCTAGCTGCTCTCTGTGACACTATAGTCTACAGCTGCATGACTGGCCAGAGGTGATGATTACCGGACATTGTCATATTTAACTTTCCTTTCTTTCCTCCACCTCTACTTCTGAGCAAACTGGGAAAAGTCTTATTTGAGAGGTGTCAGGGGTATTAAGGACTCAGGTTACATGGATCTTTTTTTGTGATTGTGTATTTTTGTGGGGAGAGGATTCACACTCCATTCAGCTAAAGCTACCAGTTGTAATTCTGGGAAGATCATTCCTCTGGACTAGGTAAGAGGCTGGAACCATTTATTTCCCTCTGTGCAAATGTACTAGCCATAATGTAACAGGGAAGGATTTATTTTGCACTAAACCAGAAAATGTCACAGTGCATCAATAAGGAACTCATGACAATCACAAACCCTAGAATTAGTTTAAAATATTTATCCAGGGGCGGCTAGGTGGTGCAGCGGATAGAGCACTGGCCCTGGAGTCAGGTGTACCTGAGTTCAAATCCAGCCTCAGACACTTAATAATTACCTAGCTGTGTGGCCTTGGGCAAGCCACTTAACCCCATTGCCTTACAAAAAATCCCCCCAAAACCGAAAAACCAAACTAATAAAAAAAAGATTTATCCAAGTGCCTCACAATCCATGCATAAGGCATTTCTGATATTGGATTCTTCATTTATTCTGAATGATAATGGTCATTTATTGGTGTGTGTGTGTGTGTGTGTGTGTGTGTGTGTGTGTGTGTGTGTATGTGTGTGTGTGTGTGTGTGTGTACTCCTGAAACTAGCAAGCTACTGCTTGTTTATTTTTCCTCTAAATACCCTAAATACTATTAAGGGGAATGTTCCTTTCCTGATCTGGCCCAAAAGTTGCAACTCTTTTCTATTGAGGTCTGTAGAACTAGCATAGATTGCCTCTAGTACAAGTTTATACTTTTTTGGCACCTTTACTGCCCTCCACTTCCATAGAGAGATGAATCACACAGAGAAGAGCCATAATGTTTATTGATGAACACACACACTCTCTCTTTTGAAACAATGTGGGTGAAGCTTCAGCCACCCCATCCTGGATATCTTTCCTACTCCTCAAGACTGTTGGTTATCCTTTTAGCATATGACTACTCCTTATTTCAACATGAACCAAGTTCTTCTGTCATTCCTCAATTTGCACTCCTTAAAAATTTGAGTGGGATTTTCAGATCATCTAAAAGTATCAATAATCTATGCTAACTATCTAACCCAGCAACATGGTTTGTATCTTAATTAGTTCTGAAATTATGCAGACCTTTTGGGTCTCCACACAGTTATAAACCTTCTCAAGATGTAGGGGAACAAAAGGATGTCTGGGTTCAGAAACTACTCTGGAAAATCAAATGGGTTTTACAGAGCACCTGCTATGTGCATACTGCCTGCAGTTTGGACTGGGGAAATACAAGAGATTTAAGTAAGAGATGGCCATCTTGCTCTTAGGAATTTTATTGTATTTTGTAGCTGTAGCAAATAATAATGAAATAAGTACAGGGCCCCTAATATATTCCATTGTAATACCACTAGTAGCAATCCCAAAGCCCAGGTCATTCAAGTATGCTAAATGATATTACATGAATAATCTTGGGTTTTAGCTACTTTCTTCACTCTCTAGGATTTGGCTTATCTTGAGTGGATGAGGTCAGTTATGTTCTCTAGGCATCTCTGGATAGGGCCAACTCCAGTTGTCCTTTTCCATATCTGGACACTGGTGCCAGATGGTTCTGGAAGAGAAAGTCAAGGTAGTGGCTTTGCATAGTATTCTCTCACAAATCCAATTCACTTGTATATCGTGGCATCTCCTCCCAGATCTCTTCCTTGAGAATGAAAGCCAACATCAACCTCTGTTAGTAATAGAAGCAGTCTTACTGCTGACAAGCTGGGTTTTACAATTCCTTTCTCTTTTTCTTCCTTCCTTCCTTCCTTCCTTCCTTCCTTCCTTCCTTCCTTCCTTCCTTCCTTCCTTCCTTCCTTCCTTCTTTCTTTCTTCTTTCTTTCTTTCTTTCTTTCTTTCTTTCTTTCTTTCTTTCTTTCTTTCTTTTTCTTTCTTTTTCTTTCTCTTTCTTTCTCTCCCTTTCCCCCTCCCCACCCTCTCTCCTTTCTTCCTTCCTCCTTCCCTTCTATTCTTTTTTCTTTATTTTTCTCCTTTTCTTTTCTTACCATACTTGTGAGTACTCTGCCCAAAGTCCTGGTAAGATTTCTGGGGTTTTACAGGTCCCAAATCACTCTGGCTCTTCTTGATTGGCCAACAATGGAGCTCAGGATAAGGGTACTTGGTCATTGTTTTGGCCTTGATTGGTTGAGAGTCAATATAAATAGTAATATTTTCTATTTTGGCTGGAAACCTTGAGGATCTTCCTCTCCCAGATTGATTTCTTCTTCTTTGGACTATGTAAAAGCTGATCTTCTTTTTTAATTGATATTTTATTTTTCCAATTTATATGTTATGAAAGTTTTTCAACATTTATACACATGCATATGGATATTGTAAGTTAGATAATTTCCTTCCACCCTCCTTTCCATCCCTCTCACCTCAGGAGCAAACAATCTGGTGAATATTGTACATACACATTTGTGTTTAACATGTTTACATATTAGTCATTTTCTGTACAGGAAATTAAGATTAAGGGAAAAGAAAGAAAAGAAAAACATAAGAGAAAATTTTCAAAAATGAAGGCAGTGTTCATTCAGATTCTATAGCTTGTTTTTTAATCTTGTTTTTCTTCCTCTGTATGTAGATAGCATTGTCTCTAGAAGGTCTTTTAGGATTGTCCTAGGTCTCTGAACTGCTGAGAGGAGCTGCATCCATCCAGATTGATCAACTCACAATGTTGTTATTAATGTGTACAATGTTCTTTTGGTTCTGCTCCTTTTGCTTAGCATCAGTCCCTGTATTCCTTCCATGCTTCTCTACAGTCCGGCCATTCATGGTTTCTTACAGATCTATAGTACTCTATAACAATCATATACCATAACTTGTTCAGCCACTCCCCAATTGTTGGATATTCCCTCAATTTCTAATTAAAAGAGACTCTTCTTGCTTCTGTTTTTACTTGCCTTAATCACTGATTAAATCCTGAGGGTCTTTCCTTACTAGCTTACTTTTCTTTTAAGAAGTGATCATTTTTTACCTCTTTTCCTCATCTTTCTCTTCATTGCTGAATGGATATTTCCTCAGGCATTTCTCTGTAACCTGGGAATATCCTAGCTTCAAAAAGCCAAGGTCTTTCACTGCATCCATGGCCATCTCCAGTCATCCTGATTCATATCTGGCCATTGGATCCAGATGGCCCTAGAGGAAAAAGTGAGAATGTTGACTTTCTACAGCACCCCTTCACTTATATTCAATTTACTTGTATGTCATGACATCAACTCCCTAATATTATGGTCTTTGAGAACTAAGGACTAACATCAAGCCTTAAAATCAAATCTTAAAATCTTTAATCTCTTGTCTTGAACCAACCCTTAGGGAAGGGATTGATTCAAATTCTTTGAAAAATTTCTCCAAGATGAAAGAGTCTTCACAGTCATCATAAGAGGTATAGATAGTAACTCATTTTTTAACATATAGGTCTGTGTATCCATCATTGATCCACTCATTTATCATCAAAAAACAATGTTAGTGGAGAGGTCAAAAGTAGGAACTATTTTTCTTCTTCTAAGATTTTTTTTTGTCCGTTGGAAAATTGCTCAGAAAAAAATGTCACATTTCTTGAAAATATCAACTAAATATTTAAAAATGAGAGGTAGAATGGCATAATAGTGTTGAACTCAGAGTTAGGAAAGTCAGAGTTCAAGTTCCAACTCCAGTATACACTGTCTGTGTATACTTCACAAGTCATAATCTCTCAATGCCCCAGATCTTTCTAAGACTATAACTTGCACAGCAAGTATTTGTCTTTATTGGTAAGAAGGATTTTCCCCATTGAGGGTTTCCTATGCCAATGACATTAATAGTTCATTTGAAAAAATCTTTTAAACCAAGCAGTATCACAAGTTCATTCTTGCGAGGTTTTCTTGAAAGCATTCCAGGTCAGTTTTTGCCTTTAGATCAATTCTAATTTGAACCTCTTGAAATCCATGAATTGTCTGTTTGGAAAACCAGATGGTCTCCTTTATATAGCCAGTATAAGAGGAGCACATATGGGAAGCTTGTGTTTTAATCCCTGCCCTAATTGACCAAAGAAGGGAAGAGAAGAATCTCCTTGAGCATTTCTTCAGTGCTTTTGTGCTTGAAACCTCAAAGACTCCTTCTAGTGAGTATTTTTGATTTTAAAGGTGATTTCCAAAGGTAATTCTGTTTCCTATTGCTAGGTGTTAGATTGACAGTATCAGTGAAGTTTTCAGAGAAAATGGATTGTACCAGTAATAAATTGCTCTCTTTCCCTTTTATAGATATGAATAAGATATCTATTTCTTGTAACTACTAAGATTTAATTTTAGCCAAGCACTACTCATGGATTGAGACAAGGAGTTATTACAAGTGGAGAGGATGACAGAGTTTGTTTCAGTCTGATCTTTCTAATTTCCTGTTCTAGCCACTGATTGATTCCTTTTGGCACAAAACTAGACATGCAAGATATTTCTTCTTGGGTGTTAATTAGGAGCTTTACCTTGAGTGTAGCTGCTGACAATTTTTGCATATAACCTCTGTCTAATGGAAATTGCCTGGGATTTGTTTCAAACCCTCTTTTTTTTATTGAAATCAGGGATGGGGTAAGAGGAGACGTGGAAGAATGTACCCATGCAGGAAAAGGAAGCAAAGAAAAATTGGAGAAAGGTGTCCTTGAGTGAAACAGGGGGAATAATTCTGACAGTGAAAACAGCAACTCATAATTATATAGGACTTTACAATTAAAAAAACCCCTTTACTCATAGATACCTTGTAAGGTATTGAATATATAATTATTTTCAAATTAAATATGAGCAATCTGAAGACCTTAGAGGTTAAAAGTAACTTTTCCAAAGTCAAGAAGGAAAAAAGGAATTGGAATTTTAACCTAGTTCTTCCAGGCCTAAGTTCAGTGCTCTTCCATATCACTATTCTTTTTATTTCCTCCCAGAAGCTTATTTTCTTGAACCTATGCCATAAAGTACCATGCATTTGACTAGCCTTTTGAACAGGCAAGGTAGAGATAGCTATAGTGTGGTGTAAGGGATTCTTGGACAGTTCTTTGACCAAAATAATCATGTACTTTTCATTTTACCATAAAAGCTTCATTGCCTCTGGATTTTGATGGTTTGGGAGATATTCAAATATATCCCATAAAAATGAAATTATACTACTGATACCACTGATGACAAAGACCTGGATAAAGTAAGCACCCATTAATTTGGAGATGGTTAAACCAACTATAATACATGACTGTAATATAATATTATTTTTATTAAGAAATTAAGAGTATGAGAAATTCAGAGAAACAAGGAGAGTTTGTGTCAAGTGACAGAGAAGGAAATAAGCAAAACTAGAAGAAAAACAGATGCAATTTCTCCCAAAAGGACAATTAAAAAGGATGTCAAAGGTAAAGTAAATTCTAAGAAATTATAATAACCAAACTAGATCTTTGAGAATGGAGAATAAAATATCATTGCCTTCCCCTAGAAGGCAGAATGTTAAACTCAGCAATCTCAGGAAAAACATAGAAAGACTTGCATGAAATAATGAAGAGCAAAATAAGCAGAATCAAGAAAACATTATATACAGTAACAGCAACATTTTTTTTAAGAATGACTGAGTAAATTGGGGTGGCTAGGTGGTGCAGTGGATAGAGCACCGGCCTTGGAGTCAGGAGTACCTGAGTTCAAATCTTACCTCAGACACTTAATAATTAGCTAGCCGTGTGGCCTTGGGCAAGCCACTTTAACCCCATTGCCTTGCAAAAACTAAAAAAAAAAAAAAAAAAAAAGAATGAGGAAATAAATCAATTTGACTAGTATAAATAGCTAAATTAACTATAACTATGTTTAGGAATAACTGTTTTGGAAATGCTTCATTTATTCCATAATTTTAAAATAAAATCATTTCTTTAAAAATAATTTGTATGCATTTTCAGAGAAGGTTCAATTCTTGGGTAGTGGCAGTGAGTAGGGGTATATCCATAAATGGCTAAATAAGACAAAAGGGCATCAAGAAACTTATTTTAATGTAATATTCATGAGAGTAGCATATTTAAGGTACTTTTAAATTTTTTCCTTAGTTATCATTTAATATATTAATGGAAATTAGCAGAAAAAAAAAGAGCAAGCTTGGTTGAAGGAAGTCCAAAAGGGAAAATAATGACCAGTTATGAGAGAAACGGGAGTTCAAATACATTCTCTATCTTTTGGCCCAAATTCATCATTTTTGCTACTTTTCCTATTTCAAGAAAATCACAGGGCCAGAAGCAATAAAGGCTTTTGTATATGTGTGCATATTTGTAGATATAATGATTTATTTCTCTATGAACATGCTTTCCTTCCCCTCTCCCTCTCTCAGAATAGTAGAATATCCTTTTTGAGGGGAATGAGTGTTTTCCTTCTTGTCTTTGTATCTTCATCACTTTGTATAGAGCCTGACCTATAATAAATATTTAATAAATGCTTCTTTAATTGAACTGAAATGAATTGACCATAACTATCTTGTATTGATGCTTAATGTGTTTTACATAATCTTTCATTTTTAACTTCTTGGTCTTTCTAAACATGTGTTTCACTGCAATCTATAACACTCATTGCATTGTCTTATGTCTTCAGTAGTTCCTTCTAATTCTGAAAGTCCAATATAACAATGTGAATAAAAATTTTTTTGAGAATATCTCCTGCAGTGAGTTTGATAAGCCAATTACTTTATTAGACACATATTCCATTTTCTCCTGTGAGGGTTTAACTTTAGTGCCACACTGTACTTACGTCTATATTCTATAGCATTCATCTAATTTAGAACTTCTATTTAATACCTAGGTTTCTCGGGCTGTTTTCAAAAATGAAATTAGACTCCCAACTCCAAGACCTTTCAACTGGGATTTACCAGGCTTCAGTCTGTGGGGAAAACAGAAAATTTTATTTACATTTCAATGAAGGTTGTAGTCAATTAAGATCAAAATTCTCAGAAAAAATGCTGTGTCCTAAAAATCTTAATGCAATTCTCAGCAATTAAAGTTTAAAATTCATTAGACTTTTGGGATATCCAATAGAAAAAATCACTTTAGTAGGCCACAAAAATAAAGATGGGGCACCATTTATGTATAAATAATTAACTTTATAGGCTATCCATTATCTCTCTCACTACAAGATCAGTTTGTGGTTTCAAGGAGGTTAACTCAGGCAAAGGATTCTTAAAAGTTAACTTGTTAGTTTGGGAATTAATTGATCTTCAAGGTCAACCAACACATGTCTTCAGTAGTTGGATAAATTATTTGACTTTAGGAGAAGCTGAGAGACCTAAATGACAATAATAATACCAGGTAAATGCTGAATGGTCTATATTCAACATCACAAAAAAACATGAATTTAAAGTTGAAGGAACCCTAAGAAACCATTTAAGCTAATGCCCTCATTTTACAGGTAAGAAAGTCATAAAAGTATATAGTTCACAAAGAGAAGACAAGCCCTATTAATGAAGTCTTTGAAAAAGCCAAATCTGTAAGGGGCAATCTAGGAGAAAAACATCTACCTCAGCTGATTAAGTAGTGAAGAATCCACTTTCTTTCTGGGTATTTAGATAAAGTCTCTTCATTCACCTTCAGTCAATGAGAACTTGATAAGAAAGCCCTACTGAGATCTAGACTCATAGAATGTTAGAATTAGAAAAAGATTTAGTAATATTCCAATCTAGTGGTTTTCAGAATATGTTCTAGAGCTTTGTAGGAATCATTGAAGGTCCAGGGGATACTAGAGTACAAAACTTTCAGTAATATTAAGATATTTAAAGATTTATAAATCAGTATAAAACTTCTAATAAAGTTGTTTGATGACTATAAAATTTATGGTATTGATATTTAATCTTTATTCTAAAGCAACTAAAACTACTGAATTAGAAGTTTCATTTCTGTACAAACTTTCCTATGTTTTTAATATGTATGATGGACTTTATTCTTCTTGAACATTAAAATCTACAATTGCTAAGAAATTTTTCAAAATATTAATATTTTTGATATTCACAACAGCTCTGTTTGTGGTGGCAAAGAATTGGATATTGAGTGAATGTCCATCATTTGGAGAATGGACGAACAACTTGTGGTATATGTTTGTTATGGAACACTCTTCTTCTATTAGAAACCTGGAGGGACAGGAATTCAGAGAAGCCTGGAAGTATTTGCATGAACTATTGCTGATCAAGAAGAGCAGAACCAGAAGAACATTGTACACCCTAACAGCAACATGGGGTTCATGATCAATCTTAATGGACTTGCTCATTCCATCAGTGCAGAAATCAGGATCAATTTTGAGGTATCTGTGATGGAGAATACCATCTGTATCCAGAGAAAGAATTGTGGAGACTATTACATTTAATTTTTTAAACTTATCTTATTATGAAATTTTTCTATCCCTTATATTTAATTTTTTTCCTTAAGGATATGATTACTCTCTCAACACATTCAACTTAGATCAATGTATAACATGGAAACAATATAAAGACTAACAGACTATCTACTGTAGAGAGTGAGAGGAGGGAAGAGAGATTAGGGGGAAAATTGTAAAATTCATAAATAAATAAATTATAAATATATATATTAAGATTTTTATTTCTAATATAACAAATGTTAATTAAATGTAATCCACATAAACAGTAGCTCTTTGGGAGTCCTATATAAGTTTTAATTGTCCTGAGACCAAAAAGATTGAGAACTACTGATCTTCATTCCATCATTTTACAGACAAGACAATTAAGATCCAAAAAAAGAGAACTGACTTGTCCAGCATTACTAAGGGATAATGAAGGGTACCAATAACCCTGATCTTGACTCCTAGTCTAGAGAACATTTCACTGTCCTTCCAAATGTGTTCTTCTACAAGTCTTTAAAGGATTCTATAGTATGAAATTTGAATTCATCTAGTCCAATTCTTTCCTTTTACAAATATAGAAATTGAAGCTTAGAGAGGTGAAATAACTAATTATCTCATGACCAGTTTTCCAAGAGTCTGACAATGCCATCAGTTATGTCTGGAATGACCCAAGACATTCTAAGGGAATAGGAAGACGAGTTCAAATCTAACCCCATTCACTATATGATGGATCCAATGAGATAATGTTTTCAAAGTGCAGTGGGGGTGAAGAAAGTACCTGATTCTTGCCAAGAAATAAGTCTCAATCCATATTAGAGTGCTTGGGGGATTAGAATCTTTGTTAAAGTAGAGAAGCTGAAAAAAAAGTAGAGAGGCTGGCTAGGAGAAGAGATGGTAATGATCACAGTCCCTGCCAATGGGTCTTTGGGAGGGAGGGAAAGAGAGAGGGTGAGAAAGTAACATTCCTATGAGGCAGGTGATATTTTAACTAACTCCATTTTACAGTTGAGGATACAGATGTGGGCAGTTGTTTGCCTAGTGTCATATAGTGTCTGAGGTTAGATTTGAACTCTGGTCGACATGTTTACTGGTCCTGCATTCTCTCCAATGTACTACCTAATCAGTTGCCTTTGATATAAACTCCTAATTCTATATGCATCCTGAACATGATCTTTGGTTTTTCTTCTTTAAATGTCAGCAGTTCTGATATATAAAAGCATCATGACTGAATTCCAGTGAGTTCTTTCTCCAAAACTTCAGTAAACTGTATAGGAGCCAATTTATAGGGAGATAATGAATATTATCCAGAATAAGTAGGGGGAAGGGGAGCTCATCAATTCTAATCATTATTAAATCAAACTATGGACTCTTGATTTTAAGTTGAGAGACCCAGCATTCCTCTATGTGATAACTTGAGGGGAGTGCCTAGAGAAAATTGCAGCAATATTGTCTATCCCATACACACTCCATGTATAAATAGATTTTGTCTTCAGGATTGTCAATCTGGTTCTTTCTGCAAACATTATAATTTAGTTAAAAACAAAAGGAAATAATTATATCCCCCAAATGTTTCTATTGTTAGGTTTATTTTGTTGTTGTTTTTATTATACTATGTATAACCAAATAAAGTTAAGTGGATAATTATTTCCCTAATATGATCTCATTTACATAGATGACCCTCCCATGATGTACCTTGCAAACTAACCATGCTCTTTTATCCAATAAAACTTTTGTCTGTGTATTCACTGTAAAATAATCTGAGGACTTTTTTTTTTTAATAACTCTCAACACTATGTATACACCAGAGGATATATCTATCATCCCTGCCCCCTTTTTTCCATATTAACAGTGCCTCAGTTTTTCTATTTTTCTATATATCCTTGATGACATCTTTCACTTGTCTCTATAGATTCTAGGTTAGTCATGTGTCATCATCTTCCTATATGAACTTTGAGCCTTGTCACTGGCTTATAGCTTCTTCTATAACTTGCAGTCCTATAGCATCACTAGAAGAATATCATATTAGAAAAAGATAAGCCTTCATTTCATTAAAGCACTTCACAATTTTCCAAAGTGTGGATAATTATTTAATCATATCATTCCCATTTTGGAGTAGCAAATTTCACTGACATGCATGAAATCTCTAGTCTTTTAAACTGTCTAGTGAAATTAAAATACCTGAAACTCAAAAAACTTGCAGATTTTTCTTATGGAATTCAATTGTTCAAAGTGCATTTCATTTGTAGAAAACCCCTTTAAAAAGAGATATGAATGATTCATGTCCATCAGCTTTAGGATGCCTAGAAGAGTATGTGATTTTTCTCTTTTGCATTACTGGGATTTAAATAAGATAGAGTACATTAGTAAACCTATTACAAAAAGATCATAAAAGCATCATCTCTCAAATGCCATCAAGAGCTAATGTTTCCCCGGGTGTAATCCAAATAAATTTAAGCCATTTCCAGCTCTGATCTGTGGTTTAATTTTACTGGCACTCCCTTTCACCAACCTATACTTAGTTATAATGCATTACAATATACTTAGTAATAATGTAATACATTTTAAGTGAAATTGAGAATAGAATACTGAGGTCATGGTCATTCATTTTGATAAGTCTTCAAGATCAATCTGAATTGATTTGCCTCATATCAAGATGACAAAGGAGGTGTGATAAGAAAAGAGCATATCCTAGAAATACATCAACAATAAATTGATAAGATTTTTTTTAAATCTAATAGATATGCAGGTTTGTGCTAGGCAGAGAAAAATAAAGGTTTAGATAAGACAGTCTCTGTCCACAAATTCTTCATGGATTTTCAGTCCATTCATGCTCCCAAAGAGTCTGGGAAGACTGATTTAATTCTGAACCTCTTCTCATTCTTTTATCTCTCCAGATACTTGAGTCACTCATAGTTGGGTCATTTGGTTTACATGAGTCCTGGACAAATCCAAAGTACTTGGAGCAAAGACCGGGTGCAGAATGATCCAAACTTTTAGATGCCTAGAGAATTTAAGAAGCTCCAGGACTTGTCAGACAATGGACTATGTCCCTCATGTTTGGAATTGTTCTTCTCTGAATTATAATCCATCATACTTAAACTTCCATCAGATTCTGTGGGTAAGGGGAAAAGGGATAATTATTTTTAACCACTCACTATTGCCAGATATTGTGCTTAAGTGTTTTGAAAATATTTCATTTAATTTTCACAATAAATCTGAGAAGCAATTGTCATTTATATCCCAGTTTCATGGCTGAGAAAACTGAGGCAGATAAAGGTTAAGTTATTGAATAATGTATTTTTTCATTTTCAGATCAGGGAAGGTAAAAGTCCTATTTGGAAGATGGAACTACCTCCTACAAGTAGAGGAAAAAATACTAAATTTGAAATCCTATGACTTGAGATTAATTCATTGCTTGGCCACTTGCTACATATGTGAGCAAATCTTGCCTTTCTGAATCTTAGTTTCTCCATCTGTCAAATTAAGAGATTCTTTTCAGCTCAATCCTACAGAAAATTGAACCATCTATTTTCCTCTAACCACTAATTTTGTTGTACGTCTTTTGTCAGCAGCCAAATTATACAACCAAATATCTGGGGGATTCTCTGCTTCTTGATCCAGTTTTCCCAGTCTGAATTATAAACATACCTCCTTATACTTCCTTCTTCATATCTCTCCGTTGCCTCAGAAACCAATGTAGCAAAAGCAGGCAGGCTCCCTTACATAAACATACTATCACTAGAGACTAATTAAGCAAGAGTAATACTTTTCCTTGGCCTACTATTTTGATAGGAATTATTGAGCAAATGGGGTAGACTATGAGTATTTTAGGTCCAAATGAATTTCCTGTGGCCAAAGCATAACCGTTCTTTTTTATAATATACATAGATGCTCAATTAGAAATGTATTAGTATGGTCTTAATCCAATCTTTCACTTCAGGGCACATTCAATTCACTTAAAGATTTCATGGTTTGGTGTTTTTTTGTTAAAACATTTTTAAAAGGCATTATGTAAGACATCCTTGCATAATTATCCTTCATGTGAATCCCTAAAGGTTACATCTTAGCTCTTTGAAAATCTCAGCCCACCCAATGCATGTCTCTTTTTCTTACAGGATGAATTTTATTTTCTGAAGAGACTAAAATGGAATGAAGGTGGAGAGTTTCATTGGTTTGAAGGAATTTCTTGCTTATTGGAGCAGCACTTGAAAAATGTGACTAAATACAGAAGTAATTCCCATATTAATATAAGACTTTGAGTTCAGTTCTCTTCTCTGAGAGGAACATGAAATAACACACGTTTTATGGGAATAGAGTTTAGAAGTACTTAATCCATCATCCAGGTCTTCTGCCATAACTCATCCAGGTCTTCTGCCATAACCAAAGACCTTAGCCCAGAAGCATCAACCAAAGAGTCAATCTCAAAAGTTTTCTCTTCCTCTATTATAATGCAGAGGATATAAGACTAGATATCCTACTAGAAAAATATCTAGTTACCTGAACATTTATCCCAGATCTCAAATAGAGCTTTCAACATGAAGATGTAGGTTTGCTTCCTATCCCTGAAGATTTCCCTCAGCAAAAACTTTTCTAGAAAACTGCTTTATGAAATATATTAAATATCCACAATGTGCCTCTTCATTATAATAAACAAATATTCCATAAAAATTCTGCTTCTGATTATATATTATTAAAATTTTTAAAACCACTCATATCCTGAAATACATACAAGTAAAAGAGTTAATAAAATCCTATATTACTGATTTAGGATTTGGTGGTAATTTTCACAAGTTCTTTTAAAGAATTTTGTTTCCACTGTTAAAACTACTTAATGACCTGACTCATGTTTATCTTATTAAGAGAACACAAATCAAGAAAGATTTGCACAATCAAAGGCCAGTTGAATTTCTGTGGAAGAGTAAATATTTAACGAGGGTGAGGAAGCATAAGGAAGTTAGTCTTTGATTGACCCAATCACAGAAAAGGTACCAAGGTGCCAGATAATGAGGTGATTCCTTTGGGGGTCATAAATTAGTTCCTTAAATGAATCATGTAAAGAACAACTGGAACTGGGGCGGCTAGGTGGAACAGTGGAGTCAGGATTACCTGAGTTCAAATTTGGCCTCAGACACTTAATAATTACCTAGCTGTGTGGCCTTGGGCAAGCCACTTAACCCCATTTGCCTTGCAAAAATCTTAAAAAATACAACAACAACACAAAAACAACAACTGGGACAGCTGGGATAGACTGAAGAATGATGAGCCTTGTCTTGAGATGACCTTTAAAAATCAACTTACTGGAACTTATGGCCAAGATGGCAGAGAGAAGTCAGGTCCTGTGCTAAGGTCTCCTGATCTTCCATCATATATAATATGAAACAAAACTCTTAATGTAAATCTGATCCATAATACCAAGAAAGAAAAGCTAGGAGAAGAACACTTACCTCAAGGTCTATCTTTGGGGATCATGGGTGTGCCAGGAGCAGAGATCAGATAGCCAGTGGGGCTGGGGTGAGAGCTGGCCTAGTCAAAGATCAGCCCTGGAGGCCTTCATTCTGAGATACAACCAGAGAGTGGAGGTGGGGCCATGGGACTGACAGTCTGGGACTTGCTGGAGGGGCTGGAGGGTAAGTACCTGCCTCTAGAAACCATTACTCACTGAGAAGAGATATTACACTCAGTGAGCAAAGCCTCCAGCCCCCCCTACTGGCCGGCACACATAGAGTTACTAAACCCAATGAATAAAGCCTCTAGGGATCCCAACACCAAACCTCTGTGAACCAGCCCTTCCCCCAACACAAGATCTCTGGAAAATGAAGAAAGGCCAGTGAAAAAGGGGGTCCATAAAAAAATTCCTGGAAGGAAAAGACCCTAACTCAGAGTGATGTAGAACCTCTGAGAATAATGTGATTTGGTTTCCAACACAGAAAGATTTCCTTGAAGAAATCAGTAAGGAGTTTAAAAATCAATTGGAAAATTTGGGAAAAGAAACCCAAGAGAAGATTAACACCTTGCAACAAGAAAACAAATCCTTGGAAAATACAATTGGACAAATGCAAAAAGAAAATAATTCTCTTAAAACCCCAATTGGTCAAATGGAAAACTCTTACTGAAATAGAACTGACCAATTGGAGGAGTTGCAAAAGATAAATTAAGAAAACTTTTCCCTAAAAAAAGAATGGAGTCTGTGTAAACCAATGACCTCATGAGACAATAAGAATCTGTTAAACAAAATCAAAACATTGAAAAAATAGAAAAAACATAAAATACCTCATCAGGAAAAACACTGACCCCCCTCCCAAATAGATCAAGGAGAGATAACCTAAGAATTATTGGACTTCCTGAAAACATTGCAAAAGTAAAAAGCCTGGACTCAACATTACAGCATTTAGTAATGGAAAACTTCCCTGATATCATGGAACCAGAGGGCAAAATATTTATTGAAAGAATACATTGATCCCCTCTGAAAAGGGATCTCAAAATGAAAACACCAAGGAATATTGTAGGCAAATTCCAGAATTATCAGATAAAAGAGAAAATCCTGCAAGCAGCCAGAAAGAAACAATTTAGATACCAAGAAGCCACAGTAATTATTACACAGGAACTGGCAGCATCAACATTAAGGGATAGAAGGACTTGGAATGCAATATTCTGAAAAGCAAGGGAGCTTAGAATGCTACCAATAATCCATTATCTGGCAAAACTGAGCCTTCTTTTCCATGACAAAAGATGGATATTTAACAAAATAGGAGACTTCCAACTTTTCCTGATGAAAAGACCAGTGCTTAATAGAAAATTTGGACTTCAAACAGGAGACTCAAGAGACACATGAAAAGGTAAAATAAGAAACAAAAGGGGTGGGGGGGTAAACTGTTATCAAATAAGATAAAACTGGCTATATCCCTACCTGAGAGAAAGACTTTAATAGTTTTAGAGAATTCTAAATTCTAAAAATTTAGGAAATTCTAAAATTCTAAAAAATTCTAAATTCTAAAATTCTCTATTAGAGAGAGAATTTAATTAGCCAGAAGATATGGACATGCATGACTTATTCAAGAAACTACTATCCAATAAGTTGAAACTGACTCTGTCCTTACTTGGGAGACTCTAATACCTCTCAATAATCGTAATTCTAGTAGAGACAATATACTTAGCTAGAAGTACTAGACACTCATGACCTTTCTGTGACTCAGATAGGATGATTTAAAAACAATACCTCCTTAAAAAGGGCAACAGTAAAAGAGATGGGAGGATAGAGGAGAATGAATGGGGTAAATCTCATTGCATTAAGAGGTTCAAAGGACATATTGCAATAGAGGGGAAGAAGGGGGGAGATGAAAACCTCCTGAATTTTACTCTCATCAGATTGACTTAAAATTAACACACACACACACACACACACACACACACACACACACACACACACACACATATTCAATTAAGTTAAGAAACTTATCTTCTTTTTAAAGTGTTAAAAGGGGGAAAGTAGAGGGGGGACAGGGAAGGGGAGAAAAAGAGGAAATAACAGAAGGAAGGAAAGGAAGAAGGGGCAAAGGGAAAGGGGAAAAAGGGAGGGGGGCTGGATATAGGAGGAAAAACACAGTGAAGGTGGTAGTATTCAGAAACAAAATACTGGGGGGGAAGGGGAAAAATAAAGAGGGTAGATAACATGGAGGGAAATAAAGAGTTAGTAATTATAACTGAATGTGAATGGGATGAACTCTCCCTTAAAACATAAGCAAATAGCAGCGTGGATTAAAAATCAGAATCCTACAATATGCTGTTTAAAAGAAACTCAACTGAAGCAGAGAGGAAACAGAGTAAAAGTACAGGGTTGGAGCAAAATATATCTTGCTTCAGCTGAAGTAAAAAAAAAAAGCAGGGGTAGAAAATTAAAACTTACAACCCCCATTTAAATGCCAAATTAGAAATTATAAAAATTAAAGAGAAATTAGTAAAATCCAAAGCAAGAAAACTATTGAACTAATAAATATAACCAAGAACTGGTTTTATGAAAAAAACCAATAAAATTGATAAAACTCTGGTCAATTTGATTTAAAAAAAAAGAAGAAAAGCAAATTGTTTACAACAAATATGTCTCCCAGGTTAAATGAAGAGGAAATTAAATACATTAAAAAACCCTATTTCAGAAAAAGAAATTCAGTGAGTCATTCTTGAACTCCCTGAGAAAAAATCTCTAGGGCCAGATGGATTCACAAGTGAATTCTATCAAACATTTAAGGAACAACTGGTTCCAATTCTATATAAACTCTTTGGGGAAAAAAAATAGGTGAAGGGGCAGCTAGGTGGTATAGTGGATAAAGCACCGGCCCTGGAGTCAGTCTCAGACACTTAATAATTACCTAGCTGTGTGGCCTTGGGCAAGCCACTTAACCCCATTTGCCTTGCAAAAAAACCTAAAAAAAATAGGTGAAGACAGTACTCTGTCTAACTCCTTCTATGGCACCAATATGGTGCTGATACCTAAACCAGGAAGAGTTAAAACAGAGAAAGAAAACTATAAACCTATATCCTTGATGAATATAGATGCAAAAATCAAATAAAATCTTAGCAAAATGACTACAAGTTATCCCTAGAATAATGCATTATGACCAAGTAAGATTTATCCAAGGAATGCATGGTTGGTTCAATATTAGGAAAACTGTCAGTATAATTAATTATATCAATAACAAACCTATGAGAAATCATATGATCATATCAATAGATGCTGAGAAAACTTTTGACAAAATACACCAACCATTTCTACTAAAAACACTAGAGAGTGTAGGAATACATGGACTGTTCCTTCGAATAATAAGCAGTATCTATCTGAAACCATCAACAGGCATTATATACAATAGGGATAGTCTAGAGGCATTCCCAATAAGATCAGGGTGAAACAAGGATGCCCATTATCATCATTACTATTCAATATTGTATTAGAAATGTTAGCTTCAACAATAAGAGAAGAAAAAAAATTGAAGGAATTAGAATAGGAAAGGAAGAGATAAAACTCTCACTCTTTGAAGAAGACATGATAGTATACCTAGAGAATTCCAAAAATTCATCTGAAAAACTACTAGAAACAAGCTTTAGCAAGGTTGCAGAATATACAATAAACTCTCAAAAATCCTCAACATTTTATATATATGACTACAAAGATGCAGCAGAAAGAGCAAGAGAGAAAAATCCTATTCAAAGTAACTTCAGAGAATATAAATATCTGGGAGTCTACCTGTCAAGGCAGACTCAAAAACTTTGTGAAAGCAATTACAAAACATTTCTCACACAAATAAAAAAACTGCTATGGATAGGTCGAGCAAATATAATAAAAATGACAATTCTATCAAAATTAAACTACTTGTTTAGTGCCCTACAAATCAAAATTACAAAAAAATACTTTAATGAGCTAGAATAAATTGTAAATAAATTCATATGAAAATAAAAAGGTGAGAATCTCCAGGTATTTAATGTAAAAAAGAGCATAAGTAGGTGACTTAGCCCTACCAGATTTAAAATTATATTATAAAGCATCTATCATCAAAACTGTCTTGTGTTGGCTAAGAAATAGCGTGGTGGATCAGTAGAATAGACTAGGTGTAATAGCAGTAATTGATTATAGTAATCTGCTGTTTGATACACCCAAAGAATCCAGTTATTGGGATAAAAACTCTCTTCGATAAAAACTTTTGGGGAAATTGGAATTTAGTATGGCAGAAACTTGGATTAGACCAATACCTCACAGGATAAAATAGACATTAAAAAAACAATATTATAAGCAAGCTGGGAGATCAAGGAATAGTTTACCTTTCAGATCTATGAAAAGGGAAGCAGTTTATGACCAAGGAAGAGACGAAGAACATCATTAAAAACAAACTAGACAATTTTGATTACGTTAAATTAAAAGGCTTTTGTATATACAAAACCACTGAAACCAAGATCAAAAGAAATGTAGTAAATTTGGGAACAATTATTACAACTAGTATTTCTGACTAAGGACTCATTTCTAAAATATACAGAGATCTTAGTCAAATTTTTTAAAAAAACAAGTCATTCCCAATTAACAAATGGTCAAAGTATATGCAATGACAATTTACAGATGAGGATATCAAAGCAATCCATAGTCATATGAAAAGATGCTCTAAATCACTAATTATTAGAGAAATGCAAATTAAAACATCTCTGGGGTACCACCTCACACCTCTCAGACTGGCCAATATGACCAGAAAGGACAATGATCAATGTTGGAAGGGATGTGGAAAATCTGTGACACTAATAAATTGTTGGTGTCACTGTGAACTCATTCAAACCTTCTGGAGAGCAATTTGGAATTATGCCCAAAAGGCAACAAAAATGTGCATACCCTTTAATTCAGCAATACCACTACTGAAGAGATTATGAATCACCTGTACAAAAATATTCATAACAGCTCTGTTTGTGGTGGCAAAGAATTGGAAATTGAGTGAATGTCCATCAATTGGGGAATGGTTTAATAAATTGTGGTATATGTATGTGATGGAACACTATTGTACTATTAGAAATCAGGAGGGATGGGAATTCAGGGAGGCCTAGAAGGATTTGCATGAACTGATGCTGAGGGATATATGCAGAACCAGAAGAACTTTGTACACCGTAACAGCAAAATGGGAGTGATGATCAAACTTAAGGGACTTGCTCATACCAACAAGGCAACAATCAGGCATAAATTTGGGATATCTGGAGAATATCATCTGTATCCTGAAAAAGAATTGTGGAGTTTGAACAAAGACTAAAGACTACTACTTTAATTTTTTTTAAAAAAATGTTATCTTATTATGTAATTCTGCTATATCTCATACTTTATGTTTCTTCCTTAAGGATATGATCTCTCTCTCTCATCAAATTTAACTTATATCAATGCATACCATGGAAACAGTGTAAAGACTAACAGATTGCCTTCTGTGGGGGATGGAGGGAAGGAAGCAAGATTAGAGGGGAAATTGTAAAATTCAAAATAAATAAAATCTTTTGAAAAAAATCAACTCACTGATTCTAGGAAAGACCCAAAAAGAACCTTAGCTCCTGATGGGATAAGCAAAGGAAGGATGAAAAATGTAGAAAGGGAAGCTGTAGGTGGCCATGTAGATGGAGCAAGGGAGTGGAAGTAAAGGCATAGTCAACAGCCACAAAGAAAGGGGCCAGTCCCCAGATACATAAGACTGCTTAGGTAAATCAGGGGAAATGTGTATTGAGACATCAGCTATGTTACTAAAATTCCCAGATTTCAAATCAGAAAGTGACAGTAACCTCTCTCCCCTCTCCCAGTCCATCCACCTCCTTCACTGGAGCCTTCAGCTGTTCCCTGTGGTCATAGAGGATGTTTGTTTACTTGCCTTTGTTTAAAATGTTTATTATATCTTTATTAATAATGGTTATCATCAGAAATTGCTAGTCCTCTTGGTACTTATTTGAAATATATTTGGGAGGAATTAATTGAGGGAGTTAAAATTGCTGGAGAAGATTTTAATCTAACACTGAGATATTTTTCCAGGACTATCTATGGTTAGTATCTAAGAGCTTTAAAAAATGATAAGGAGAGTAACATATCTTTTAAAAAATATGTCTTTTTTAAAATTCTAATCTTAATTGTAAATAAAATGGACAATTTTATATACATTTTAAAATACAAAGAAAGGACTGTCCATCCAACTGTGAATGTTTATTATTGCATTTCTTTTGATACCAATTCCCAGAATGAAGAAGGAATATTTATAACAGGAAAATTCATCTGGACAATGACTCAGTAGTAGGTATAGAGACTTTTGCTCTTGTTTTTTCAGTTCTGAATTCTTTCCTTCCACCTTCTTCCTCCCTCCTTCCCTCAATGAGATGGCAAGAAAAACAAAACCTATTACCAAAATCTCTAGTCATACAAAATCTCACATTATTAGTCATATTTCAAAAAAAAAAGAAAAAATATGCTTCAATCTGTACTCTGAATAAGTCAGAGGATGTGGGACACTATCCCTCTTTTTTTTTAGGTTTTTGTAAGGCAAACAGGGTTAAGTGGCTTGCCCAAGGCCACACAGCTAGGTAATTATTAAGTGTCTGAGACCGGATTTGAACCCAGGTACTCCTGACTCCAGGGCCAGTGCTCTATCCACTATGCCACCTAGCCACCCCTGACACTATCCCTCTCAACCCTGTGACATATAAGGAAAAAATTTTAACTTTCTACAAAGATGTATGTGGCAGTGAGGAAAGGAACAGAAAGTTCATTTTGGTAACTGGATTAGCTTTCCTGGCAGGATATTTATGGTAGAGAATCCCCAGCACCTCTTTTTGAACCTATGTTTTTAACATTTTAATCAGTAATTTCAATAGCCTAAAATGATCAAAAAAATTTCTAAGAAAAAATTTTAAATGGGGTCACATGTAAAATACCTTACTTTAGTTAAAAAATAAACAAACTGCACAATTACACAGTAATAGATATATGTGTGGTTAGGTTTGTGTGAAAATGATCTGGGGAGTTTAATGGATGGAAAATTAATTTTTATTCAATAGGATGGCATAATGACCCCAAAACCAATGCAAGTATAGGATGCCTGACTAATAACCAGAGAGAGTTGACTTTTTCCCCAGAGAATAAGTCGTACTTAAATACTTAAAGTACCAGAAATAAACAATCGACTCTCCCCCCCCAAAAGAAAAACTTTTTGCCATTCTTCAAGAAGAAGGCTAAAGTAATTTTATGCTCTGGGTCAGGTAAAAAATGAGAGACTGAAAGGCAAATGGCAAAAGGGAAGGATTATTTCCCCAAACCTAAAGACTTAGTAGAAAACACAAAATATTCAGCTGTTGGGGTAAGGATAAGATAAATGGATATAGACACAGCATGAGCCATCTTAGTTGTAATGCAGTAGAATTTTAATTATCCTGGAGATACTTTGGTCCTGGGAAAAGTCCTCTAAAAGTCTCAGCTAAAGGTCCAGAATAATCACATCATAAGTCAACTGTTAAAGACCTGGAGGGGAGAGAGTACTTTCCATCTGATGGATGACACAAATATTGAGGACCTGTGAAAAAGTGATTGTAGAAACTGAAGGACATATGACAACTACAAAGAACAGAGGACGCCAAAAGCAAAGAGAAGATGGGAGTAGGGGAAAGTGGCATTGGAGTGATGGTAGAGTGCCATACAGGGATCATTATGATCTGGAAAGAACAACCAGAGAAAGTCTGTTGAGAAGAGGGATTGTTTCATTCCCTAACTCCTAGCATATATCCTGGCAAAAAGTGTTTAATGAATACTTATTAATGGTTTCATTAAAAAAAATAGCACAGCAAAAAGTACTAAAATGAAGAATCAAACACTGTCTTATTCCCCTGCTGTAGCACTGTGTAGGTCAGATTGACAAATCACAAAAGTCATATCGATTTTGCTGGTGGGGGTAGAGTAAGTACTTGAAACAATATCTTGATGCTCTACTAGAGTATTATCCTAGACTAAAGGAGGATTCTTTCTGTTTTCTTTGCCAAGAAAATAAACTATTGTATTTTTTAAAACTTTTTGAGAATGGGTGCTTATAAGGACTACCGTTTCTTCTTATTTCATTGTATCCAAAAAGTCTTACTGAATTTTTAAACTTTAATAACCCTCTCTGGTAAGTGGTATCTCTTAAAACAAGATTCAAACTAATATGTAATATAGATAAAATAGAGGTTTTTACAAAAAAATAAAGAATAAAGCAAGAACTCCTATTATTACCACTACTACTTGATGCAGTATTAAAAATATTAGTTGTAGCAATAACAAGAAAAAGAAATTGAGAGAGTAAGCATAGGCAAAGAGGAGTAAGCATAGGCAAAGAGGAAGCAAAATCATATTTTGCAGATGTTATAATGGTTTACTTAGAGAAACTTAGAGAGTCAACTAAGAATTAATTGAAATAATAATTTCAGCAGGTTAGCAGGTTATAAAATAAATCTACATAAGTCATCAGTATTTCTGAATATTGTCAACAAACTCAGTTAGTAAAAGAGAAATACCATTTAAAATAACTACAGGAAATATAAACACTTATAATCTACCAATCACAATATACACAGGAGATAAGTGAATGTAACTATAAACATTGTGAAAATAAAACACCTAATAAGTTGGGAAAATATTAATATTTCATGGGTAGACCAAGTCATTATCAAAAATGAAAATATTCTCTAAATTATTTTACTTTTTAAGTACATTACTAATCAAACTACCAAAGGATTACTTTATAAAACAAGAATAAACAATAATAAATTTTACCCTAAGGAGCAAAAGATCAAAAGCTCAAAAGAAAAATAAGGAAAAGGATCTAACTGTTCTAGATCTCAAACTATATTAAAAGGTAGTATTGTCAAAATGACTTGGTGTTACTTAAGAAATAGAGTTCTATCAATGACTACATTGTTGGTAGAACTGTAACTTTGTACAATCATTTTGGAAAGCAATTTAGAAATATGATCCCAAAGTTATGAAATTATGAATATCTATTGTCAAAAAGAATATTAGAGGGTCTATATCCAAAAGAGAACAAAGTAAGGGGAAAATAGCCCATATGTATAAAAGTATTTACAGCAGCTCTTTTTGTTGTGGGAGAGAATTAGAGAGGAAAGTATTAAATAATTGGAGAATGGGTGTAAAAATTATGAAATATAATGGAATAATAAATATTATGTTGTAAGAAATTATAAAAGAGATGGCTTTAGAAAAATATGATAAGATGTGTATAATCTGATCACAGTGAAGTGGACAAAGACAAGAGAAAAATGTTTATATTAGCAACAGCATTGTAAAGACAACTTGGGATGACATAAAAAACTCTGATAAACACAATGACCCACCATGATTCCAGAGGACTAATGACCAAAAAATATCACCTACATCCTGACAGAGTGGTGATGGTCTCAGGATATAGAATTTTATAAAATATATATGTATAAATATACATATATATGTTATTTTAAGTGACTATAATATAGACTACAGATACTATTCTACTAAAATTCACTGAATATTATACATATGCACATGTGTATATATATATATGCATATACTTATATTTTATAATCCATTGGTGTTACAAAATATGTATCAGTTATGTGATACAGTATATGGCCAGGCCTAACTAAAACAGGGAAGATGAGTTCAAATCTATCCTCAGACACTTAGTAAATGTGTGACCTTGGGTAACTTACCCAATCTTTTTCCCTCAATTTCATCTTTCATAAAATGAACTGGAGAAGAAAATGGCAAACCATTCCAGCATGTATACCAAGAAAACCCCAAAAGACTTCACAGAGGTTCAGATAAGACCGAAAATGACTAAAACAAAAATCATACCAATATAAGGGTCCTCAGTTTCTTCTTTTTTAAAATGAGAGGGCTAAATTCTATGACCTCTAAGATTAAAAGTTCTAAATCTATTTTCCTCAATTTATTTTTATTTGATAATGGGCAAGAATAGTAAAATCCTCTAAATTTTTATGATAAATCCCAGACATTTGGAATGCAGGCAGCCTCAGCATCTGTAAACATAAATTATACATGCCTTAGAGACTTTTATTCAATAAACTCAGGAAAAAGGAGTCAGTGATATGGAAGAGAATGTGTGAAGAATTGATTGACTGGGTCCAAGCTCAGGATCTTGGGTCTATCTAAGCAGGACTATGTTTCCTGTTATTAATTTACAAGAAAAGTATATTAGAAGAGCTCATTAATTTCCAAAATTAAACTCATAGGGGAATAGAATCAAAGCATTGTTTGTCCTGGAATTTGTAATGAATGCCTTTACTTATTTCAACAGGGGAATGAAAAGAGGTGGTATAGATACAACAGTGCCTGACTGTTTAGCCCCATTAAATTTAGCTTGAAATTCCCAGTGGATATAAACCCTTGAGTGCACATACTATTACAAAGTGTTTTTCCTGCAAATAACTTGATAAATACTTAAAAAGAGGGCCCATTCTTTCCATTTTTCAAATTCAACAATATCATATTCTAAATTAAAAAATCTAGCAGACATCAATTTATAGTTAATTTTTCACACCAAGTATAATGAAGGGGTCAAGTAGGAGAGATAGCTTGGCATAGTGGAGAAGTAGTTGACTTTGGCATAGGGAAGAATTAGGTTAAATTTGTGCCTCTCTAATACATTCTAGCTAGAAGACCTTAAGCTAATCACCTTTCTCATATTAGCAACTGAAGACTATAAATGAGGGAGGCAATCAGCATGATGTTGTTTATCCATTGTTCCTGAAGAAGACCTTGATATCAGGGAGATGATGCCATGACAAGCACATGAATTAGATTTGACCAAGGGAGAGTGGGGAGCTGTGATAAGTCATCAGTCTCACTTTCTTCTCTGGAGTCTTCTAGGTCCAATGGCCAGATATAGATCAAAATACCTGGAGATGTACCTGGATGTGAGGCAATCAGAGTTAAGTGACTTGCCCAAGGTCACATAGCTAGTGAGCAATAAGTTTGAAATCAGATTCAAACTCCCACCTCCCTGACTCCAAGGCTAGTGCTTTATCCACTCCACCATCTAGCTGCTCTAGCTGCACAATTCTGCCTCTGGTGTACTCCCTATGCCAATGTAGAAAGTCAAACTTCATTATTAAATTGAAAACAGATTGCAAATAAGAATTATGGAGTTCAGAGTTGTCAAACAATGGACCACATTTGATTCAGCCTGCTTTAGTATGACCCACCAAGTTAAAAACGATTTTTACATTTTTCAAATAAAGTTTTATTGTATTTTAAAAATAAAAAATTTTCATTTTTAGAGTTATGAAGACAGACTAAGTACCAGGTTTGGCCCAGGGATCATAGTTTGCTGACCACTGACTAGGCTGGAGAAGGGAAAGATTGACTTTAAGAAAAGGTCACCCTGTGAAAGCTGGAGGCCTCATTGTCATTAAAACATGTAGAGAAGGAAATGTCAAGATGGTAAATCTCAGTATAAGCTGAGGAAAGCTAAGAATAACAAAATAGTGTTTGTTTTTGGTGTAAAAAAAACGAACTAAGGCACAAGGGTTTAGAATGGGGGAGACATGGACACATTTATGCAGCAAACTGGCAAAGCAGTCATAAGGACAAGAAATCAAATTCAGCCTCAGACACTTGATACTCACTAGCGGTATGACTTTGGGCAAGTCACTGAAGCCTGACCTTCACATCCAGGGCCATGTCCAGTCACCTTGATCCATATACCGCCACTGCTCCCAGATGGCTCTGGAGGAGAAAGTGAGACTGTTGACTTAGCACAGTCCCTCCCCCCCCCCCCATTCAAATCCAATTCATGTGCTTGTCATGGCTTCACCTCCCTGGTATCATGTTCTTCTTCAAAACATCATATCAACAGGGAAGGAGCCATTAGATAGTGAGAGATCAAAAATTAGAGAAAAGGAAGCTACAAAATAGATTTAGAAGAAGCTTGGTGCTATAGTCTTATCCTTGGCAATACTGTCAATCATTGAAGCTATAAAATGATCATTATTTGCTCAGATGCAAGTCCTATCAGTTTTCATTAATTTGTTAATAAAGCATTGTTTATTTGTGCCTGTGTACTTGTAAGGGGAAACAGAGATTTCCCCATGGGATGATGGGAATTGTTAGATATAGAAATTTTCAAATCACAGGGGTAGGGACATGTCAAAGAATGAAAAATTCTCAAAGTGTACCTAGGAACTTTGTGTCAGTCATGAACTGCTGAAACAAAGATTACATATGAAATTTTTTCTTCAAAATCTAAATTAACCTGAAATACCCAAATTATAAAAGAAAAATACCAGGGAGCATGATCATTAATATGGAGGCTTCATAGCTATCTACAAATTTGTGCCTTAAAAATTATGCAGTGAAAATATTTGTTGGATTGATTTTTCTCAAGGGATGTTTGTTCATGGGCATAAAAGCAAGAAATATTGACAATTCTAAGTTAAGTTTGGCTTGTCCTTCACAGATGTGATTTCAGTGAAGAGGAAAAACCCCCTGAAACATGAAAGAGGCTCTAATCTATAGAAGATAACAAATTCTTTCATGCAGAGGGAGGGAAACATTGTTACTTGGCACTAATTTTTATTTTTATTTTTATTTGTGAGGATTTTTTTAACCTAAATGACTGTTCCCCCCCATAGCTAGGTAGGCAGACTGGCAGAGATAGATATGTAGATAGATAGATAGATAGATAGATAGATAGATAGATAGATAGATAGAAAGATAGATGGATAGATGGATGGATGAATGGATAGATAACAGTAATATTAAGAATCAGGAATTTCATTGGTGTCAGTAATCCCTTCACTTTTTCTGAAAATGATCTTTCCATGCCTTAAACAACATGGAGAGATCACATAAAAGAAATTGCTATGGCTAAAACAATACTTGATGATAATTACTGAGTTCAAAATAAAGAGACTTGCATTTAGCTATTATTTATTTTTCTATCAATTCATCTCTTTGTCTCTATTCCTTCACTGAAGTCCTTCCGCAACATCTCTTCATGGTATAATGGTGAGCCTGGATTATAGGCTATGCTGATCAAATTCTAGCTTTTGCAGGTCTATGAAGTTGAAAGAAATTCCAGTATGGATATGGGAATGGTGGTACTAAGCAGAAAAATGTTCATAGTCAGAATACTGGAACTGGGGTCATAATTATTTTGGTGAGAGAAGTTCATGAAGAGCATCTATTAAAGTACAGGGGAGTCATGAGTAGAATGAGTACCCACATCAAAGAATGTATGGAGCCTGGAAAACTTCAAAAGGTAGACAGACATCTGAGTTCAAGAAGGTTTAAAGAAAATAATGGATTTTGGCTCATAACTAATTATTCAAGTACTCAGCTATGTAGGGTATATATTTTCCCTCTAAGGCCAATGTAATGTTATCTATTATGTTATCCAACAAAGAAATCATAGGAAAGAAGGGTACCTTTAGAATTCATATACTCTGAAATATAAGATTTCCCTACAAAATTTCTGATAAATGGTTTCCTAGCCTTGATTTGAACAGCTCCAAATATTAGTATAAACTTCCCTTTGAGCCTTCTCCTTTGTCTAAACAACCTCAGTGGGAGGGGACCTAATAGATTTATTCAAATTCTTCCTTCAGGTAACTTCCTCTCCCAATTCTACTTCTATCTTCTGGAGCTACTCACAATAAATCTGAATCTTATTTCCATACAATGATGCTTTCAATATTTGAGGACAGCATTGATTTGTCCCCTAAGTCTTCTTCCCCACCCCCAGGTTAAACATCCTCATCTTCTATCAATCGTCATATGCCATTGCTTCATGAGCCTAGCTTTCCTCTAACTGAGCATCATTAATAAAGATGGACCAGATTCCAGGGAAAACCAATGCTCTGACACAGAATGACATTTTTGGTGTTTCTTGCCTTAAAATAACATTATAGAATTTTGTACTTTACAAAGTTCTTTTTTATAGCAATTCCATTTATTAATCCTGAATACCAATTGTCTGTAATGCACACCTTTTTTATTTTCCCTATTTTTCAGGTGGGGGAAATCTGACCTCTTAAGTGATAATTAGCTTTCCCATTGCACAGGGCTAGTAAATACAAGGTCTTTAGATACTACCCTGGCAATCATGCCATTATACCTTGATTTCTCTTATACAGCAGATTTGGCTAGAAATATAGAACTATACTTAACTTCATTGTTTTTATAGTTAACTTTTATTTTTTCAATTACATGTAAATGAATTTTTTAACATTCATTTTTTAAAGTTTTGAATTATAAATTCTCTTCCTCCTGTCCTCTTTAAGAAGGCAAACCATTTTATATAGAGTATCCATATGCAGTCATGCAAAACATTTCCATAGTAACCATTTTAATTTCAATTTTCTATCATGATAATAGAAATATTTTTAAATATAACATACACCTAGATCTCAACTGAGTTTGTACATTGTAGAAAAATAGCAAAAGGATCAAGGTTTTCTGATTTATCTAATGCTGCCTTGGAAGTAGGACAGAGGGAACAGAAGTTACTGGTTCAAGGACCCTAGAGCCCCATGTAGCCCCACAAACAATTGGTACTCAGGATTAATAAGATATTTCAGATCAGTTAGGTTCAACTGTAGCTCATAAGCACAGAAAGTGAGGGCCACATTCCTGACATCTAATGTATTTATGTGTTTCTCTAGGCTAGACTTTTAAACACTAATGTGTCCATATTATCTTTATATTGGTGTAAAATTAGAAAATTGGTCCTAAGTTTTTGAATACTTAGAGAAGAAAATCTACTTGCTTCATAAGAAAAAAAGATGAATAAGACACTATGTTTTAAATATAGAGAATCTATACAGCTGACTCTGTAGCCTTAACAATGCATTATTACCCTAGCAATATTTATTTTATGCATTTATACCAGTCACCCACCAGATGAATGTTTAATTTGTAAAACATATAATGACATGCAAGGTATTCCCTAAACTCAAAATTAAAAGAAAGGAATTTGATAAGCTTTATTGCTAACATACCCAGTCATCCTCCCATCCCCACCTCTTTTTTTAAGTAAAAACTTACCAACTCACAGTATTAGTAATAGTTATAGAAGTTTGGAGTGTGATACCTAGGTGTGCTAACCTAGGTCTGATATCCTAGATGTGAAAACTATCTCTGGTTATCTATCTCTGGGGACAATTCCTAGTAAAATGGTTAGCCTTCTCCATGATCTCTATAATAGCAGGAAATCTTTTCTCTGTTCCTATAAACTTACAGGACCATTAGGATAAATTGTGACCATGGTTTTGGTAATTGAAGGCTATTGTGTTGAGAGATTCAAATTCCTCAGAGTCTCCTGGTAGCCTGTAATAAAGGAATGGAGCCATAGTAAACTTGTTTGAAAATCCCCCAGATTTCTCTCTGAATCCCAAAAGTTTACATGCATAATCCTTTGTGAGTATTGTAGGTAGCATGAAGTATAATAGGAAGCATGGTTGAAGTAAAAACATCATGGCACAGCAAAAAAAGGGCACTGGATTTGGTATTACCCAGTCTCTGGTAACTCTGCATCTGCTGTTTACTTCCTCTTTGTCTTTGGGCATGCTCACTTCCCATCTTTAGACTTCAGTTTCTTTAGCTATCAAATAAACTGTTTGGACTGTATAAACTCTAACTTTCCTTAAAACTCTAGAACCTAAGGATAATTTTTCCGTAACTGGTGATTCCACCCTAGAAACAGCAGTATCATCTCCATATGGCCTTTTTTTCCCCTCTCTAACTCTGTGAAATTCCCCTTTAACTGATAAAAGGCAGAGATCAGTCTTATGAATGTACCCACATTTGTTGTCTCACCAACCAGAATTTCCTTAAAATAATTCATGGATTCTTAATATATAGATATTTAGAAAAAAGCAGGCATCACACTTCTATTTTTAAAATACTGAATTGTTTAGTCACTACCAGGAGAGCAGATACACATGGGATCAAGGAAGAGAGACAGAGAGAGACAGGCAGATAGACACAAGCACAGACAAAGACAGTGACAGTGACAGAGACACAGAGATTGACAGAAACAAAGAGAGACAGAGGGTTAGAGGAGTGCTCTGCCATAGAAGGAAAACTATAATTACAAGTAGAAAACAATTTTTTAAATAACAATTTTTAGTTTACAGCAATGAGTATCTTGACCAGTTGACAGGCTGCACTCATATAGATGCTTATACCACTCGCCTGAAGACAGTAGGCTTCCTAGATGCACAGCTGGGTAACTCACTAATTGCTTTTATTAATGAAATAAGCATCCTTCCCTCTACTGATGGATCTTGAACTTTTATTTCCTGCTTGGCTGACAAAACATGAATTCTATAAGCCAAGTTACATTCATATTTTTAATATTTCTAGCTAAAAACCAACAGAGAATATAACCATGTATGCACTTCATACATGTATATATATATATATATATATATATATATATATATATATATATATATATATATAGTGAGAAGCTAGAAGAAAGGGGCTTTTATATTTCAGTACCCAATGACTTAGGCCAAATCAAATAGATTCTTGTTTACCAATTACAAACAGAATCTAGTGTATGTCTCAGCTGACAAAAGTCATTAGTAAGCTCACAGCTACAGAAAAGAGGATAGGAAAGGGTTTGTTAGGAATCACCTCACCCTTACATACAAATATGACCTGATCTCACCAATTAGGTACTGGGAATACAAAAATAAAAGAAGTCCCTCACTCCAAGCTATATGGCCATCATTGCCCTATGGATTGTGGGGAATGGAACAAGTGTAGAGCCTCTCTAATTCATAATGACATGTACCCAAAACATATGAAACAAAAAGAAAATAGTACAACACAAGGTAACGAGATGAATTAGTTTCCATACCAATAAATCAAAAGATGGCTATTAAATGTCAGTTTGTACCCTCAACTAATTATCTTTCTAAAGTGGAGGCTTCATCATATTTCTCACACAGACACACACATACACATGTGCACAGACTCAATAAACTCTAGTTGTTCTGCATTATTTCCAAGATCAAATCTCAGCAATTAACAGTTTCTAGTAAATAGTAGATACTAATAAAATAATTACTATCTGACTTGTTCTTTTTTCCCTTTCGTTTTCAACTTTGTTTCTGTTGTCTTTATGAGAACTATCCAGCTCACTCTTGTTCTCTCCCTGTGTGGTCTTTTGCACCTTTTTTTCAACATGTCCAGATTTGCTTGACTACTTGAGTTTTCTCAAGCCACTAGGATTTTTATCATTTCTGCTAGACTAGTGCTCTAAGTGTCTGAAAATAGCAAATGTACTGTTTAGTAAGATGCGATGCATCATTTTTTGATAGACATGATAAAACTTTGAGAGTCAGCTGGGATAGCAGACAGAAAGTGGCTTTTACAGCCAAAATAACCTGAATTAAGGTCCTACCTCTGACACTACTGAAGATTTGATCCTAGGCAAATCATTTAACATCATAAGACTCTGGGCAAAACTCTAAGAATCAAGTGTTAGAATTTCCTTATCCAGGAATTCTCTATATCAATGAAATAATACAGTTCCTTTCTAATCCTTATGATAAGGTCTCATAATAATAGTTTATATTTATCCAACATTTTACATGCCTTGTTTCATTTGAGAAGTTCTAGGTTTAAACTCAGGAAGCCCTAGTTTCACAAATCATCTTACTAGCTGTGTCACCCCAAGTTATTATGTCTATGTGCCTTAGTCTATTCCATAGGATTTAATTACTGAAACAGTCCCAGATCTGTAACTTACTCAAGGTCTTGAAGGTATAAAATACAAAAGGCAGAATTTGAACTCAGATACTCTGATTCTATTAAAATATGAGGTTTTTGCCATAGCATCTCATTTTATACTTACAGTCCTAGGAGATATTAACCCCATTGTATAGATAAGAATTAAAACTGAAAAGATAGTGATTTCCTTTGGAAATAGTCATTATAGGAGGAAGAATTCAAATCCAGTTTCTTCTGTGCCAAAATTCAATAAAATAATCATATTGCTACACCATTTATAAATATTAATTTTTTTCACTGAAATGACTTCTGTGTATAATGATGGGTTGCAGGCAAACCTTGCAATATTACTAGCTGTAATTGGCCTTGTGCTGAAGACTATTATCAACTCTTTGGGTGGGTAGTGAGAACTTTTGGCTTGGGTTGAATGTAATGACTCAGTTTGTTTCATGTATGCCTAATTGGAAGACCAGGGTTATTTTGTATTCATTATATACTTATTCTGGTCACCTTGATAACATTTTTAGAATTAAAAACTAGTAAGAATTACTTCTCATTGTCTAGAAAAATGATCAAATATAGAAGATAGGGAAAAGGCTTGTCTTTTATTAAATGTAATGAGAAATTAATTTGCAGGAAAAACTGAAAAGTCAGAAGCTGTTAATACTTTTCTGAGTCTGCTTAGCTAGCCAACTAGAGTAAGAAATACTTCAGATGGGAGGGCAAACATGTTCTACTATAAAAAGTAGCTATATGAACAATACTTAAATGAAATGAACATACATCTGGAAACTCCAATGAATTATAATTTAGGTCACTGGAGGACTTAGTTCTCTTCATAGAACTTAATTTCAGTAAGTCATAGGAGGTTTACTGAAGACATGCAGTCTCCAAAAAAGAAAATAAAGGGTTGATAATTAGACTGAGAATAAAATAGGAAATTGGACAAAGGTTGACCTAACTATGAATAAATCCTATCTTACTGATATGTTTTTATCATACAAAAATGTGAGGAATTTATTTGAATCATAAAACGTTCATATTATAGAGCTAAAATTTTTTAAAGGATTTTAAGTAGTGGCCATCCTTTTTTCCATCTAGACTTTGACTTGTTTATATGCCCCTTCTCCCAAGTCTCTTGTATGTACATCTGTCTTAATATCCATATATGACTGTCTTTTTGTCCATAGGCATCCATCTCTGTTCTAATGTAGTCATTTCTACTGAGCATGTCCTCTTCTTTATTTCCTTCCTCAAACCTAGTCTCCCAGGCTCTGGTTCTTCATCTCCATCCTTGTGCTTTGCCCCATATTCCACCTATATTCCAGGATATCACTTTAAAATTCTTAAATATTCCAATGGACAGATGAATGAATTCCATCTTAGGAATGCATAATGTGATAAATAATTAATAAATCTTGAATTAGTAATATAAAGCAAAAGATAGTGAGGTAGAACAAGTTTGAAGCAAGAGAAAAGAGGAGGATATATGTCTTGTAATATTGTATAGAAATAAATACAGTCTCCTTTCATGTGAAAATTTATGTTCTTTATATGAGTTTTTATTCATCTTTTCATCCTCTAAGAGATAAAGGTCATTCATTCAAAGGTAACCTGTCTTTCCTTGATTTTTATGGTATTTCCAGAATCTAAAAAATAAGTGAAAAGTATGTATGCAGTGGAGGAATTCTTTGAAATTAAAAACAAATCAATAGAATAAGTCAAAAAATAAAATATGAATTTTAAGCTGCCATGTAAATTCATGATGAGCAATTCATATTTAAGAACTAGAATAATAAATTAGTCAAAATTCAATGTATATGCAATATTATTCTGAGGAAGCATAGCACAGTGGATAGAGAGTCAGTTTTGAAGTCAGGAAGGTTTGGGTTCAAGTCCTCCTCTAACACAAAATGACTGTGTGATCCTGGTTATGCTACTTGATATCTCAGTGTTTAATATAGAAAAAAATGTTTTTCAAGATTCCACATTATAAACTTTATCAAATTGCTTTCTCTCTCAGAGAAAGGTGTAGGAAGGGAGGAAGAAAGGAGGTTAGAAATAAAAAAAATTTTAAATATTAGAAATTGTTTTTACCTGCAAATGAGAAAATGTATTATGTTTTTAAAAATATCTTAGCATTCTAGCTTGCACTCCAAGAGTATAAGTTGCAGAGCAAGTGCTGACTTGCATTAGTAGAAAGAGTTTTCTTTCAGAGATTTTCCCTTCACTAACTAAATCTTAAGTCCAGTTCCAAATCCTATTATCACTATTGCTTTTTTTATAATTAAGTGGAGATATTAGAAAATAAATAAGAGTGGGAGGCAATGTTAGAAAATAATTGACATTAACATTAAGATTGCTAAAACTTACTTAATTTGAGCCTCTCAGCAGTAACGTGGAATAGATTTAGAAATTATTCTCTCCATTTTACAGTTGAGGAAACTGAGGGTCAATAAAGTTAAGGAACTTCTTCATGTTCACAAAAATAACGATTGTCAGAGGCATGACCCACTTTTTCCCAGGGTCCCACACTCTCTTTGCCCCATTATGCTTTATCTTAGCATCACTTTATTTCTTGCCAGATGGTTTCATTTACAGAGCTAAAAGAATTATTAGACATTTTTCACCTTTATCTATTAAGATATATTCTGCAGAAATATAGTAAAGGTCCTTAGTTCAGTTATCTTAAGCATATGGATTTATTATTTATTAAATTAATAACCTTCATGTACATACTTCTTTCACAAAGGAAGGAAGATTCTCCTTAAAATGGAATATAAATAGAATTACAGACTCTCAGATCAAAACCTTTGGGAGTAGAAACAGGGACATGAAGTTAAAGTCTGATCTTGAAAAGTAAACCACAACCTATATTCCAAAGACATCAAAAGAAGGGGTGAATGTTAAAATATAATATATGTAGATTTATTATAGTTTAAGTGCTCTTATCATGGTGGCAAAGACATGGAAACTAATAGGGTGCTTATTAACTGAAAAGTGGCTTAACAAATTATAGAGTATAAATGTAATAATATAAAAAATATAAATAATATGTATGATATTTGTATACTGTAAGTCATAATGAAGGGAGGGAAATTACAGAGAAATTTTAGAAATTATATGGAGTGAAAAGAGCAGAATCAGGAGGGCAATTTATGCTATAAAATATATAACAATAAGAATAACTTTGAAAGACATAACTCATCAATGTAATCTTTCTTTTTTTCTTACTTTCTTTTGATGTGTATATATTGGGGTGAGGTAGAAGAGAGGGAAAAATACAGACTTATTAATGGAAAAATAGTTTTAATATAAAAAGCAAAGCATAGGATATTTAAGTCCTCTAATTATATGATTATAGGCAACAAAAATATGTAATATTATTTCATCATTTCTTTATTCAAGAAACTCAAAATATATATTTTCTTGTATTTCTCCCTCCCCATAGGAAAGTGAAGGTGACTCTGAATGTTTCAAGATCAAGCACAATGCCTGTCATATGGAGGCACTCAATCAGTTATTTATTTACCATATCTGGCATGAAGGAAAGAAACAGAAGAGACTCATTCTCTAACACCTGTATACCATTATGTTCTGTTGAAGGCTATTGTATTACATGAATTTAATATATTCCTTCATCTGCTGTCAGAATAAAAGAAGCATCTCGAATGAGATAGTTTATCAGAACCTAGATTTTCTGGATTTAAGGGAAAGTTTTGCAATCATAGATTTGCTGCTTAGAATCTAATATGAGGAGAGGTGGGAGAAGGAGAGAAAAAGAGAAAAAGAGGGATATGGAGGGGGAGAAAGGAAATAATAAAAAAAGAAGAGAGAAGGAGGGAGGGCTAGAGAGAGAGAAAATGAGAGAGAACAGAATTCTATCTACTGCTGAAGTACATCTTTGGATAAACAGGTTACAAGGGCTCTGGGTCACTGGAATGTCATTTCTGATTATAAGTAAAACATACACAAGAAAATGGCCCATATAATATTAATGTATATTGTTTTCAAGGAAAGAAGAAAAATGTTCTAATATGCAGCATTCCCATGACCTCTTGGCACAATTATATATGCTCTAAAATATTCACTCAGATTTAGACTTTGAATTCAACCCTTAGGTCCCTGTATACCACAATTCACTGCATTAAAACCTTTTGGTATAACTTCCAAACAATTAAACTGCAGTTGTCCTTCCTCTTTCATGTATTTCTATTCTCAATTATTAATATTGTCTTTCCCTAAGGAAATAAGGTAGAAAGAAGCAGATATCTCAGATCTCAGACCATGAAGGGAGGGAGGAATGGGGAGGGAGGGAGAGAGAGAGAGAGAGAGAGAGAGAGAGAGAGAGAGAGAGAGAGAGAGAGAGAGAGAGAGAGAGAGAGAGCACTTCCATCAAAAGTATTTTGCCTGGAATAACTCAGATGATTGAAGAAAAATTGTTAAGGAAAGAAAATGTCTCCATGAAGTTCGTTCATACAGGGGTCATGAACACGTACTTTATCCTTTTAGATACCCCAGTGGTTCTGCTTGTTGAATCTTGTTGAAGAAATAAAAAGAAGGAAGCCAGGCTGGGAGTAGGAGGGGAGTGTTATTTTAGAATTGTGGAGACTTTGAACAAAGAAATCTGGTAAGATCCTTATGACATAAAGCAATGTTTTTAAAAAAGACTAGAATAACAGACTGCACACTATGATTATATCAAAGACAGTAAAAATGTATGAATAGAGATATAATTCTGATGAGGCCTTAGAGAGAATCACTGAAATAGTGTTATAATACTATTGGATAATACTATAGAAGTGATTAATTTACATGTAAAAATTTGCACAATATATTTTGCTGGTTTTGCTTTATTTTTGGTGTTTGGTTCAGTAGACAGGGTAAAAAACAAACAAACAAACAAAACACCTAAGTTCAGGCACTTTCTTAGACACATACTAGGTTTGGATAAATCATTTAATTTCTCAGGACTTGCAGAAAATCTCCAAGACTAATTCCCAGAGAAGATGTCAATGGTTATTGAGAGAGTCCTCCTGCAGGAGCATTCTATTCTAAGGAAAATGGATAGAGCACTTGGTAAGTTCCTGTTAGACTAGCTGGTAAGAAAGTGTTAGGTTCCTTCCAGATGAATTTATCCTTACCCAGGAGAATGTTGAAGGGGTGGGAGACAAGGGAGATAAGGATGACAAGTTCTCCTTAAAGTTCTCCTATTTCTCTGTTTATTAAACAGGTGCTTAAATATCCTCAGCAGTCTCTGGTCCACTCCCTCTCTCATGAAACTCTACAATCAACCAGTAAATAATGTTCTGGTGCTAGAGGACAACAGGTGGTGAAATTTTACAGTACTCCCACACGCAACAGTCCCTTATAAGCACTGGCTTTGGAGTTAGGAGGATAGTTCAAATCTAGTCTCAGACACTTGACTCTTATTAGCTATGTGACCTTGGAAAAGTCATTTAACCCTGGTTGCCTCACATCCAGGGTCATCTCCAGTTGTCCTGATTCATATCTGGCCACTGGACCCAGATGGCTCTGGAGAAGGAAATGAGGCTGGTGACTTAGCACAGCACCCCCTCACTAAAATCCAGTTCACATGCTTCTCATGGCATCACCTCCTTGTTGTTGTGTTCATCTTTGAAAATGAAAGACAAACATTATTATTCTAAGGAAATCACAAAAAGATGTTCATTATAACATTTTTAATAAAGCATAGTTCAGTTTGTTCAGCCATGTAATTATTGTAAATATAAAGAGAAAATTGTACCCATTTCTGCCCTCAAAAAGCTTACATTCCACCATGGGAGACAATAATCATTAGCTCTCTATGAATAGTAGTACCCTAAAATGTTTAAGGAAATCCATTATTTGGACTCTGTGTTTGAAGGCTGAGTCTCAAATGGCCTCTGATATATTTTGTGTAACTTTGTGCTAGCCACTTACCTCTTTGGGTTTCATATTCCTCACCATCAGAATAATGATCCTGGACAAGATGGCCTCTGAGATTTCTTATAGGTCTAGATGCTATGAAGTCATGAATATAATTGCTTCAACGTATGAAGTCAAAATTTGCTTCTTTTATTTCAACCACATAAAAATTTAGGTTTTAGGTTTTTTGCTATAATGTGAAAAATTTTGGAAATAGCCTTCTATGCAAAATTAAGTATTCTTTTCAAGTACACATATGATTATTGACATAATCACATAAACAGCTGGACAGAAACTATAAATAATTGAAAATGAAATGGAGCACAAATGATATCTCAACTTCCACTGTAATATTTCAAGCAATAATTCTGTGTTCCAGAAGGACCTGGTAAGACAACCAATGTGCCCGAGAAAACTGGGGAGATGCTACTATTCCCCTGAAATGGTTATCTATAGTACTACACACTACTTTCTTTTGGCCACTGTAATTTGCCTGTCATTTAGTTTCTAAGGGGGCACTGCTCAGCATGTTTAACAAGCTTTTTATTCAGCTTAGGAAGAGTGATGATAAAGGTCATTTTCCCATTGCTTACTTCTGCATATTATTAGGTACTGAAGGTAATGTACTGCACAGACCAAACAGACAGAAAAAGTGGGAGCTATTATTTGTGAAAGAAAGTGTGCTCAACATGGAACATGGACAAATGGAGATTACTTCAAATTAAGGTTTTTGATTCTACATAAATTAGCCTTAAAATTAAACTAATATATCATATTTGGTGGCTTGGATACTGCAGTTTTAAGGAACACAAAAAAAAA
Source organism: Macrotis lagotis (assembly GCF_037893015.1). Taxonomy (NCBI): domain Eukaryota; kingdom Metazoa; phylum Chordata; class Mammalia; order Peramelemorphia; family Peramelidae; genus Macrotis; species Macrotis lagotis. Next base: position 723,849,156 of record NC_133658.1, on the reverse strand, counting down.
CCCTGTTATATAATTTGCCAATTTCCAATTCAAGGTGCTCAGAATTTGTAGCCTTGCTAAAGGGATGAGGCTAAAAGTTTCAGCGCCCAGGACAGTGCTCTAAACTAACTAGGTTTTCAATAAATGCTGCTAAATTGAAAAAAAAAGATATAGAAAATCTGTGTGTGTGTGTGTGTGTGTGTGTGTGTGTGTGTGTGTATATATATGTATATTTATATATATACATAATATGAAAACCATTGCATCCTCTCAGAAAAGACACAGAAGAAATCAGTGTAGGTTTCAATTATATTAAGAAATATATTTGTTTATTAATCTTTTCATTTAATAACAGATTATATCAATTTCTTACAAAGAATAGAAAGATTCAGAGAATATTGACAAGGTTCATGACTCCCAGTGAGCTTATACTCTCCTTGGGGGACTTGTAACATTTCATGTATATATATGTATGTATATATATATATATATATATATATATATATATATATATATATATATCCATATAACTATTTATAATAAATATAGAATTTATTTTCATTAAGGTGTAGCAACTGGACCTGGGATGCTATTGATAATGAAATTCAAATGAGGAAACCTTCCTTATCATTGAGGTTGGTACTTTCTCTGCAGCTTATAAATTAGTTACCTAAGAACTAAGAGGTTAAATAAGTTTACCCAGCTTCATGCTTTGGACTCATAGGGATATAAGTTCAAATTTGACCTCAGACACTTGAGCCTTACTAGCTTCCCTTATGGGAAATCACTTAACAATGATTGTCTTCAATTTGGGGCCATCTCCAGTCATTCTGATTCTTATTTGGCCTCTGGAACCAGGGAGTAAGGCTAGTGACTTAGCACAACAACCCTCACACATGGCATCATGTTCCTGGTATCATGGTCTTCTTTGAAAATGAAAAAAAAAGAACTATTAATTTTAGTACCTTGAAATGAAGCTAGTAATAAGAGTTAAGCCCAGTGAAAGATAAGATAAATATGTATAAATAAGTATATATATATACATACGTAATAATATATATTCATGTTATATATATATATATATATATATATATATATACATACACACATACAGACACAAAAACTTGCAATATTCTTGTTCCGTCATTGTCTCTCATTGCTATATTCATCATGAAAATTATTCTTAAAAATGTAAGTTTTTAAATGAGGAATTTGAAGAAAATAGATGAAAGTGACTAATAGGAGAAGACTAATTTTCTGGTAGCATGGGAGGATCTGTGCCTGATAAAAGGAAATGAAGGATGGAGGGTAAAAGGTGTCTTATGTGGCTAGAAGGAAAAAAGCAAGAGGATGAGATAGGATTTGATATGTCTTTTACTATGCATCAGCCCAAGAGATGACCAAGCTTTTAACAATCATGTTAAAAGATAATTCTACAAAAGGGAAGAAAATGCTCACATCCTCATAAATTTGAGAAAGAATTGGAAGAAAATGAAAATGAAGTTTTTAAAATAAAGAGAACTATGAGAAAATTCAAATAATAAAACTTATCTCTACCATTTGAGTTACATCATCATAAGACTTCACTAACTACTTCACTTTCCAAGACATTTTTAGTTGTCTAGAGAACTAAGGCCTACTCTTATGAACCTAAGGAACCATTCTTATTAACAATTAATTAGGGCAGCTAGGTGGCACAGTGGCTAGTGCACCAGTCCTGGAATCAGGAGGACCTGAGTTCAAATCAGGCCTCAAACACTTAATTGCCTGGCTGTGTGGCCTTGCGCAAGTCTAATCCCATTGCTTTAAATAAGTAAAATTGGGGGGTGGGGTGGAGCCAAGATGGCAGCAGGAGAACAGCCTCTCTTAGGTGCTCTCTCCAAAATATTTCAAAAACCTTAAAATTATGACTCTAACTAAATTTTCAAGACAGAACCTACAGAAAGATCCAGTGGGTATTTCTCCAGCCCAAGGTAACTGGGAAAATAGTGTGAAGGCTCTGTTCCACGGCGGGGGGGGGGGGGGGGGGGGGGGGGGGGGGGGGCAGTACACCTGAAAGAAGGAGCTTCAGTCTTCTGGGATCAGCCCCAGGACCTGGCAGCAAAAGCACAACTTGGAAGATCAGTAGGAAGACCTCTGCTAGAGTGGTCACAAAACTCAGGCCAGCTCCCTCAGCAAAGCCCAGATCCCAAGAAACAGAAGCAGGCCTGTGGAACCATCCAGCAGAAACCTCCAAGCATCTGCTCCCTGAGCCCTCAGCCCATAAAAGGTAAGGGAGTAGAAGCAGACTGCCAAGGTCTGTCCTCTGTCCCTGGGACAGGACTTTGGGGCTTTGACTATATTCAGTCCATGGTTGCAGCCTGGGGCCCCCAGAGGGATGAGCTTGTGGCCATTCAACAGACCAGGAGAGCAGTCAGAGCCCCACAGACTGAGGTTCTTCATTATCTAAGTATGCTCAGGAAGAACCCCCAAACCAGGCACAGGCTGGGGAAATGAGAAAATAGAAAAAAGAAGGAATCTTACCATACATAATTACTTTGGTCCCATGGAGGACCAAAATATACAATCTGAAGATGAGAAAGTCCAAGTTTCTGCATCTAAAGACTCTAAGACATATAGAAATTGGGCTCAGGCTATGATTGAGCTCAAAAAAAGTTTGAAAATCAAGTAATGGAGGTAGAAGAAAAATTGGGAAAAGAAATGAGAGAGATGCAGGAAAAACATGAGAATGAAGTCAGCAGCTTAGTCAAGGAGATCCAAAAAAATGCTGAAGAAATAACATATTTAAAAAAAACAGTTTAGGTCAAATGGATAAAACAATTTAAAAAATTACTGCAGAGAAGAATACTTTAAAAAGCAGAATTGGACTTCCTCCTCGACCCTGTCGACGTGTGGGCGACAAGATGGCACCTCTGGCTCCCGCTCTGGGCCAGCCCCAGAGGCCCCGGGAAAGTGGACGAACTGTTCGACGTGAAGAACGCCTTCTACATCGGCAGCTACCAGCAGTGCATCAACGAGGAGCAGCACGTCAAGCTTTCCAGCCCAGAAAAAGAAGTGGAAAGAGATGTCTTTTTATACCAAGCTTATCTTGCACAGAGAAAGTATGGTGTGGTACTGGATGAGATCAAAACCAACTCCTCCCCAGAGCTCCAGGCTGTCCGAATGTTTGCAGAGTATCTTTCCAGCGAAAGCCAGAGAGATGCAATTGTTGTAGACCTGGACCGAAAGATGGCCAAGAATATTGATGTGACCAATACCACCTTCTTGTTGATGGCTGCTTCCATCTATTTCCATGACAAGAACACTGATGCTGCCCTCCGCACACTGCACCAGGGGGAGAGCTTGGAGTGCATGGCCATGATTGTGCAGATTCTCCTGAAGCTGGACAGATTGGACCTGGCCTGCAAAGAGCTAAAAAAAGATGCAGGAGCTAGATGAGGACACCACTCTGACACAGCTGGCCACTGCCTGGATCAATCTGGCCATGGGTGGTGAGAAGCTGCAGGATGCCTATTACATCTTCCTAGAGATGGCTGATAAGTGCTCCTCCACCCTACTCCTACTCAATGGCCAGGCTGCCTGCTATATGGCCCAGGGCAAATGGTAGGATGCTGAGGGAGTTCTCCAAGAGGCACTTGACAAGGAAAGCATCCACCCAGAGACCATCAACTTCATTGTCTTGTCCCAGCATCTGGAGAAGCCCCTTGAGGTCACAAATAGATACTTGTCACAATTGAAAGATGCCCACCGATCCCTTCCCCTCATCAAAGAATACCAGAGCAAGGAAAATGACTTTGACTGGTTGACTCTGCAGTATGCTCCAAGTGCATGAGAAGGCCCCCAGGGGTCTGTGAAGATGAAGGAAACCCCCTCAGTTGGCCACTCATCCCAAAGCAAAGCCTTAATCTATCCCTGCAGGATTTGGGGTTCAGAGGGTGCCTTGTGTTGGCTTCTTGCCCTAAGCTCCTCCTGAGGACTCTGGCCAGTTCCTACCCACACCACCTTTTTCAATAAAGGCTCTAATAAAGGGGGGGGGGGAAGCAGAATTGGCTAGATGGTAAAGGAAATAAGAAGGCTCTCTGAGGAAAACAAATACTTCAGATGTAGAATCAAGCTAAAGGAAGTTGATGACTTTGCAAGAAATCAAGACACAATAATTCAACATCAAAAGAATGAAAAACTAGAAGAAAATGTGAAATATCTCATTGAAAACACAATTGATCTGGAAAACAGATTCAGGAAAGATAATTTAAAAATTATTGGAATACCTGAAAATCATGATCAGGAAAAGAGCCTTGACCTGATTTTAAAATAATTTCTACAGGAAAATTGCTCTGATATCCTAGAAATAGAAGGAAAAATAGAAATTAAGAGAATCCACTGATCTCCCCTGGAAAGAGATCCAAAGAAAACCAACCCCCAGGAATATTTTAGCCAAGTTCCAAAACTCCCATGTCAAAGAGAAAATAGTAGAAGAAGCCAGAAGGAAACAATTCAAATATTGTAGAGCTACAGTCAGGATTACCCAGGACTTAGCAGCATCTCCATTAAGGGCTCATAGGTCTTGGAATATAATATTCTGGAAGGCAAAAGAGCTTGGAATGCAACCAAAAATCAACTACCTAGAAAAACTAAACATCTGCTTCCAGGGGAAAAGATGAACTCTCAATGAAACAGGGCAATTTCAAATGTTCCTGTTGAAACTACCAGAGCTGAACAGAAAGTTTGATCTTCAAGTACAGGACTCAGGTAAAGTATAGAGAGTGTATGAGAAGGGTAAATTATGATGATGAACTGTGTGTATTCCTGCATGGAAAGATGATAGTGATAATACTCATTTGAACCTTTTTATTTAATAGAGCAGGTAGAAGGAGCTTTTATAGATGAGGCACAGGAGAGAGCTGAATTTGAAGTTATATTGTAAAAATGGAGGCAATGGGTGAAAGGGAAATGTACTGGGAGTAAGAGAAAGGAGAATTAGAATAGGCTAAGATATTTCATAGCTTTGCAATGATATGAAAGTGGGGAAGACAAGGGGGAATGAAAGAGCCTTTATTCTCATCAGAAATGGCTCAGAGAGGAAACAGCATACACACTCAATAGGGTATATACATTTAGAAGAAAAAGGAGAGAATGGGGACAGGGGGAAGGGAGGAGTGATGTGGGTGATAGAGGAGAGGGAAGATCATAGGAGAGGATAGTCAGATATAACACATGTTCTTTTTTACTTTTTTTCAAGGTGGTGGAAATGAGTGGCCTGTCTGGGACCACAGGGCCAGATGGTTGCTGGATCTCTGGGATGGGATGTAGGCTTGGGGGGGGCCTCTCAGCCCAGGGCCAGTGTTTTGTCTGCTGTGCCACCACTTGCTTTGTCTGCTGTACCACCAATTGGCTGCCCCACAGCACATTTTTGAAGAGGGACAGAGTAAAAGGATAAATAAGATATAATAGATGGTAGTGGGGAGGAGTGGATGGAAAGAATTTCAATCTGCAACAGCAACTGTGGAAAAATATGGAAGTAATTTCTATGATGGACTTATGATAAAGAATGTGATCCACCCAAGACAGAGTTGATGGTATCAGGACACAAACTGAAACATGTTGTTTTTCTCTTTCTTTCACTTTATTTCTCATGAGGATTTATATTTTCCTGGGGGGAGGGTGGTATTATGTTTACTCTTAAACAAGAATATTTTAGTAATGTGTAAAAAATTTAAAGAAAATGAAATTAAAAATAACTAATTAGCATTAACCTTATTATAATTCAAAAATTTTCTCTAGCAATAGCAATTGGCAATCTGTCTTTCTTGGTTTACTTAAGGTCACTAATTGTAGAATCTGAAGACGTTCCAATGAAACTCCTCAGTCCATACACCATCTATCATTGACAGAGTTAGACAAGAAATGCAAGTGTAAATAAACTAATTTCTTTTTCAAACAAGGTCACAAGAACAGAAAAAATATCCTCACATAAGATTCATCTTGATAGCCATGAAAATATTGTTTCTGTCCCTTTAGTCATCAGGTTAAAATTTGTTTGGGAAAGAAAAACTTTCAGTCTCCTATCTTTGGTTGGTTGATTGTTTTAATCCCCATAATGTTTGTCTTTCTTCTCATATACTACTGTCAACCATCCAACTACATAGTCTATTCCATTTTTCTGTTTGCTCAGGTTATCTAGATGTATCTTAACACCTAACATAGAGAAACAGGAGACTATATCTATGATTTCAATGATATAAGGAACTGTCATGTATGGAAACCCAGTCTTACCTATGCAGGTAAGCATATTCTCAGTAATATATAATTTTAGAGAATTTTCTAGAATACTGTGTGCTCAGGTAATTTGCCAAGAGTCACATAGCTACTATACTTCAGAGGTAGAACTTGAACCCAAATTTTCCTAGCTTCAACACCAGCACACTATTCCTATGTCACATTGTGCCTCACTTATCAAATTCTTATTGATTGATTGATTCATTTAGGTGTCCTTTATGTTAGTACTGACAGTATGGGATTAGAATTTGACGTATTTGGAAAGAATTGCATTGCCATTTCAACTTTGAATATCATATCATTCATTCCCTGACTTTTTTAGGTAATTATTTATTTATTTTTCATCTCTATGCACATGTATAGTTTCAAGTTACACAATTTCCTTGCACTCTCCCTTCCCACCCTTTTTTGTTCCCTAATTTTTAAAGGACATAGTAGATAAACATTGAAGAAGTGTTAAAGGGAGAAGAAATTATGTAATTTGAACAATAATATATATTAATAGAGCAATATTATCTCAGCTAAACCAGTTACAAAAAAATTCAATTTCTCATGGAAGGGAAAAAACACAGGTAAGGACAAATTTTCTTTTAATAATTCTCCAAAAGTTTTCTTGTTAAAGGCAGCACTCACTGCTGAATGGCTCTTTTACTGTCCTCTGGCATTTGATTCATCTTTGTCTTGAATAATCTTAGAATGCAATGTGACATCTTGTTTTTTGGCCTCAATAAATTGTAATGTTTGCTATTTATCCTCTTTAATAGAAGTTCTTATCCATTATAAAAATGAACATCTTCATCACAAAAGGCCGACTAAGTCCTCTGAAGGGTACCCAGGACTGAAGTAGGGGAGACTTACAAATGAGGCAATAAAAAGCAAATTACATAACATTAAATCTACTAAGTAAGCATAATAATGTTGCCTGACTGAAAATCAAAGATGCTGAACTAGCAAGTTTGATTTAGTTCAGATTTTGTTCAGAGCCAGAGCTTTGAAGTTGTAAGTATATATATCCTGGCATGTATTAAATACATAATTGAGATGATGTTAGTTATTCAGTTTGTTGGACATTTTTATTACAAACCTTTACTTCCCAGAAGCATATCATTTGGTGGTAAAAAGTTCTACCTTCACTTATTTGGGAAATGGGATTCAAATATGGCATTCAAAATCTCCAAACACATGATAAAATTTTATTTGGTCATGCAAGGGATAGGAGACTACGGAACATTGCAGAAGAGAATAATAGCTTAACTGTTAAGATTAATGGTAAAAAGTGAAGTTGATTCTGTGGCAGTATGTGATTTTGTTATTTTCTCCCCTTTTTTTTGTTCAATTTTTTTCATTCATATCTGACTCCTTGGGAAATGACTTGTGGTTTGTCATTTCCTTCTCCAACTCATTTTTATAGATGGCAAAATGGGTATAAACAGGATTAAGTGACTTTCCCAGGGTCACACAGGTAGTAAGTGTCTGAGGCCAGATTTAAACTTAGAAAGATGAGACTTCCTGACTCCAGGTCTGGCACATTATCCTATATCTGGCATATATTTAATATTTTTTAGCTAAAATTTATTTCATGCTTACTATTATATCATTCTTACAACATCCTTTGGGGGGGGGTGATGTTTTTGTTATGTCCATCTTATAGAAGAAGACACCAAGACAAACAGAGATTGTTACTCACCCAAGGTCACACAACTAACAAGCATTTAATTTGATGTAAATCTAGGTTTATTTTTTTCTAGACCCATTACTCAGTATATTGTACCACTTGACTAAGCTTTTGTCAAAGTTGTGTGACTGGCAAAGGAGTAGAGAAATTTCACCAGCTACTTGTCAAAAGATGCTTCACTAGATGGGCAGAAGGTAAGGTCTTCAAAGAATCACATCAATGACTCTATCTAGTCATGCTCCTGAATACCCTATAAAACTGAATAGCTTAAAAGGAAAAACAGACAAAACTGGGTCTAATACATATCTTCTGAAATAAGGATTATGGATTGGACAAGTGACTAGCATCAGGCATAGACAGAGTATATCATCTACATGGTTTAATTTCAGGAATCCTGGGAAGTTTTCTTTCTTTCTGATTGATTGGTTTATGCATGAAATCCTGAGAATGGAGATTTGTTCCTTTGAATTTTTACTAACCACATCCTAACCACTTCCCAGCATCCTGATATCCTTACGTAGCTTCATTTAACCTTTTGCCTCCTGGGATGTGCAGCACCTGTGAAAACTGATGCAGATGGCAGATGGGAGTGGGGAGGCTGATGTCCCCACACAACATGATATACAGAATTTTGAAGGTGAATGACATTCACAGAGAGAGAAATGATCAAAAAGAAATGTGCAGAAGGTGAGACTGTTGCCTCCATTTTTCCCTTGCTCAGTTTGAGTTAAGACTTTGATGGTTTTTCTCCTTCTCCCTCCTCTGCTGTGCAAGTCACTGTGAGACCATAAACATTTTAAGATGGAGTAGGGGAGGCCCTGTTTTATTCTTACCCTACTGAACCTAAGCAATGCACTGTCAATCGAGGTCCCCAGAGACATCAATACTGATTTGCAATTGACCATTATGGAAGATCCTGGCTGAAAGTTCCATATTTATTCACTACCTGTATCACTTTCATCCTCCCCTATACAGTCATAGTGGAAGAAAATAGGGAATCTATTATAAGACACTATTCTAGACTGCCGCTTTCTTATTCTCTGCCCCAGTGTTGCCCTGGTGACTGAAAAGTGAAGAACTAACGTGAAAGACTGGGGTAGGGTAGTTATTGTTACTGTTGTTTTGTCTTTGACAAATTGAACTAGAAGAGAGTGATATGTCATCTTTTCTGACACAAGAAAGCGTTTGAATTTTATGATTCTTGTAATTTGTTGTTCAGTCATTTTCAGTTATGTCCACCCTTTTGTCCCCATTTGGGGTTTTCTTGGTAAAGTGGTTTGCCATTTCCTTGTCCAATTCATCATACAGATGAAGAAACTGAAGCAAAGAGGTTTAAGGGACTTGCCCAGGATCATAGAGGTCTTGAGTATCTGAGTCAAGTTTTCAACCTAGGCCTTCCCAACTTCAAGTAAAATGCAATATCTATTACACTACACTTCCCTATAATCTTTGGTATTTTGCTGTTGTTGAGTCATTTCAGTAGTCATGTCTGCCTCTTTGTGACCCTATTTGGGGTATTCTTGGCAAAAGATACTGGAGCAGATTTCCATTTCCTTCTTCAGCTTATTCTACAGATGAGGAACTGAAGCAAACAGGATTAAGTGGCTTGCCCAGTGTTCTACAACTACTAAGTGTCTGAGGTCAGATTTGAACTCAATAAGATGAGTCTTCCTGACTCCAGGCCTGGCACTTTATCCATTGAACACCTAACTTCCCCCCTTGATATTTTCAAATTAAATAAAGCTTGTATCGATGTTCTATATCTCATTAGTCTTATTGATTGTACTCGAGTAGTGATCATTTTCTTTTTATTGTGGGGTTCTAGAAACAAATCAAATTCTTTCATTCCCAAAGAAAACTCTGGTTTCTTTCTCTACTTCACACTGCCCCAAATGATAAGAATAAAATTACTGCAGAATCATTCTCCCTCCCCTAGATTCCCTATGCACATAACTCACAGTACCAGTGAATATTCATGTCCAGGTTTGCTCTTCCACATCATGATTCTGAATCCTATCGATGTCTGACTGTGACTATTGCTTGATCCAGGAAGTCAGTGTGCCAGGAACATTTCTGCTAAACCTGATCCAACTGACATCATTATTATATCTCCTAGGAAAGCCATACTGTCTCCTTGAAGGACCACATTGATTCATGAATGGAGATACCTTACTACATCTGGGTTTGATTCCATCCTTTCAGAACAGATAGAAAAAATACTTTTACTCCAGCTCCCCCACCTCTCAGTTTACTCAAACACCTCCTCCATACATTCATTTTTTTTTTCTTCATTTGTTTTTAAAACTAGTCTTATCTATGCAGGAAGTGTGCTAGCTACTCATGGACTATCCATTCTTCAGGCAGTGTTGTGACTCTCTCCTCATTACAGTGGTGCTAGACAGTACTAGCTCCCTCTTAAAAATAAGCCCAAATATAGTTTAGATGTATAAACCAGATTGTGAATTATCAATCAAATGTAATTGACAGGTATCAAGGGAGCAATGAACACTCAGTACTAAATCAGTTCACACCTTATTATTACCAAAAGAAAAGCCTCATTAGTTAGATAATAGGATTTAAGAAAAAGGAAATTTCTACCTTATTAAGATATATTATTAATTCCAGGAAAACTAGCCACATCAATGGATCAACCAGTCATAGACTGTCCTCACCCATCCTCTTCAATTAAATACTATTCAATCCCTATAAATTACAACTGTTACTTTCAGGAACACTGACCTGTTGCTCCAATAATGGACATTTCTCTGGAGCCTGTGGATTGGCAAATAGATTATTAAGCAACAGTGGCATTGCTCTGCTTTGTGAATATCTTACTCAATGCCCTACATTTCCCCATATTTCTTATTTTCTTTCTTTTAATTTTGTAAATATGTTACTACAGATTTCTACTCCATAAGAACCCCTAAATGCTTTATGACAATCTGCTCTTCTCATGAGTGTGTGTGTGTGGGGGGGGGAACTGGTGGTCACTTGCTGCCCAAAATTGTACTGCTTTTCTAGGTTTATACCTATTTGAGTTCATACAGGCATGAGTCAAATCTCAACCAGGATTTTTTCCTAGGAAAAATAGTAATTTAGCTCATTTTGTCTGCATTCAAGGTTAACTCTGGTAACACTTGAATAAATAAGCCTATGTTTTTACAAGGACAAAAAGCCTCATCTGAAATGCAAGTATCTAGACTCATGAGATATCAGATATAGGGCAAGTTGTTTTTAACTATAGAATAAAATGTAAAAAGAAAAGTCATACACACATCAAAAAAATAACCCTCCTCCCTATAGTTATTTTACTTGCCATCTTCTATAGTCTTTCCATTAAAGATCAAATTCAAGGGGTAACTCAAAGTTATGAGCTAGTCATGAATCATCAATCAACCATTATCAATGTGGAGCCCAAGAGCAGCAAGTACTGAAAACAAGGTAAGTTTATTCTTTAATGATACCAAAACAAAGACCCCAAATACGTGTAGTAACAATGAGTCAGAGCAAGGGGAATTTTCACCTTGTCAAGGTATATTATAAGTTCCAGAACAAAGAGTAATATCCTAGGGCAGCAAAGTCAAAAGCCTGGGCATATCTGCTATACTGAACAACAATATCATCTTACAGCTAAATCATTGGCTGTCTAGGGCCAGTAGAATATAGTGGTATGACACTGGATTTGCAGTTAAAAGATTTGTTTGAATTCCACTTTACTACCTGTAGGAATCTGGCGAAACCACTTTACCTTTATGGTGCTCTGTCTCCTTAACCATTAAATAAATTGGGTTGAACTTAATAAGGTCCTTTCCCATCATATATCTATGATGATTCTTTTAACTATTCCTCAATGTGAAGATCTTTCTCTCTTCTACCTGTTCTCTACTGGTCATTTATCATCTCAGCAGCATCCTTAAAAATACCTTGTATAGAACTGACCATAATACTGAAGATTTCACATCCTTGGTCTTAGCCACTCTACATATTAAACCTTAAAGGTTTCTAAGATTGTTTTTAACATTTTGGGAGCTATGTCATGCTCTTGACTCATTTTGAATGTTCTATCCAAACCACCCTTCCAGTATCTTTTCAGGTAAACAGATGTCTACTCACACCTTATACTTTCCAGACTGATTTTTTTTGAAACTTAAGGTTTAAGATGTGTTCATCAACCCAACAAGATTTTCTTAGATTCTGATTCAGTGTTCAAATGTGCTAATGATACCTCCTCACTTTGTATTATCTATGATTTTGATAAGCATATCATAAAGTCATTTATCCAGGTTTAACAAATGTTAAAAAGCCCAAGAATGAGCACAGATCCTTAGACTACTTCTCTGAAGACCTTCTAAGTTGGCATTAAACCATTAATAACTATTCTTTGGGTCTAATCATAATTGCTATGATAGTCACTCTCTGTCTCCAAATAACTTCAAATTCAAACCAAAAAGTTCCATAATTTTTACAATGATAACATTAAAAGAATCAGTAAATTACTTTGGTAAAATTTAGGTAACTGAGTTTATAACTGTCTTCCTGATGTACCTTCCTGACATTCTTGAAGCCATACTGGCTTTTTTAGCATTGTTTCTGATCTTGGAATTCACCAAACATTTCTTAAATTTCGGAATTTTATAGAATTTTAAACCATGAGATTTTACTTCCTTTCTTTTCAAACTTAAGAAATTTTCCAAATTTCAGGATGAACATCAGAATACACCTGAAATTCTCTTTAATCAAAAATTCTAAGAGGAAAAGTTCACATCTCTCTGAGCTTCATGTTATTTCTGTAGTAGTAATTCATCAAGTAGTTTCTAGTTAATGAAAATCAGGAACAGAATTTTATTCTCCTTATTTGTTCTGCTACCTTTTAAAGTGTGAAATGGTGATTAAACAAACACAAGATATCATGAGCTGCTTTATTTTTGAAAGAGAGAGTTCCAGTTGACGTCCAGCTAATTGAAGCCCTACAACTAGCATATCATGCTTCCATGTCAGCCTTGTGATCTGTTTCCTGAACACCTTAGCAGCATAAGTATCATCCAAGAATTTCTTTTTCACGAGACAGATTTAAGAGTACATAGGATAATAATTGGAGACCTCAGGGATATCTACATTTCACCAAAATTCTATATTTTTTTTAAAGGTCTCTATTTCCCTCAGAATTCTATTCTGTGACTAAACTCTTAGACTGGAAAGATTTACTATTTTTCTAGACTTGGTTAAAACTGGAGGGAAAACACGGTCATCTTGTCCATATTACATCCCTTCATCTGAAGAAATTTATACAATTCCCCTGAGTCCTCTAGAATTTTCTTCAAGAAGCTTTAACAAAAATTCACAGAATTTTTTTGCCCTTGATCTTATTTTTAGACTCTTTATTTACTATCCTCTGGGTTCTTTTCAAATTTTCTATGGCCCTTAAGATTTTTTTCCTATTGAACAATGTACTATCCTAGGGATATGGCCATTTTCTATCCCAAGGCCCAATTAACATTGATGTTCACTTCTGAAAGACAAAATTGTTCCCACGTGTTCTGATTGTGAACTAAAATGAACCTTAGATTTTTGTTTTATTGTTCTCCAACTTTACATTATATTCTTCTTGGTAGATTAATTCATGATGGTTGATATATACTTTTTTGATTCTTTCTGTAAAGAATTATGAATTTCTTAAGATAGAGAAAACTTTTGCTCAGCATATCACTAACCCTCTATTTCTACCAAATCCACCAAAAGCTTTTTTTCTTTTAGCTTGTTACTAGAAATTTGTGCATGTAAAAGTATATGCAATATGCATACACACATGTATGTGTATATATATATATATATATATATATATATATATATATACTTATACCTTTCACATTATGGGGGTTAGAGTCACGGCAACCTACAAATATTTTTGATCCTCCTTTCATATCAAAGAAGAGGTCTGAATCACTATGCTATTAAAAGAAAAATATATTAATTTATATATATATATTTATATATTCAGCATTCATCCATATGCATATGTATATTTTCAAGTTACAAAATTTCCTTCTATCCTTCCCTCAGTGGCAAACAGTCAGGTTAACATTGTATATACATATTTTTGGTAAATATGTTTACAGATTATTTATTTTCAGTATGAGCATTTAGTTAATCCTAAGGGAAAGAGATAGATATGAGATAATTTTTAAAATCTTCATAGCAAAGGATGTGAAACATGCTTATCTCTATGTATATTTAAATGCAATTTTGAATTTCATTTTGTCCTTCAAAAATAATGATAAGCAATAGGAAATCAATTCCATATGGTTTATAAAATAAAGTTTGGATTGATGTATATTGTCTCTAGAACTCTGATCAATATAAAAAGCTTTAAACTCAAGGCATATTGAATTGTGGGGACCATTTTGTAATTTCCCCACAGTTCTACTTCTTGACAACAAGCACTGAAGTGTAAAACTATCAATGAACTATTTACCTTTCTTCCAGCTTAATATATCTAAAAGCTTAAGATTATCTATCTCTATATTTAATGTCTATTTCCACCAAATCCAGGCATTGAAAGAATGTAATGTTAGTCACTCTTCAGGCCTGGAAGGGCTATCTAATAAGATAATTTTTTTACTCCTCTCAAGTACATTCATTAAAAGGACAACAAACACATGTCTTACAGTGATAGTTAAGATCCAAGAATTATAATCACATTTCTCAAGTCCTTATTCTGTGCCCAGAGCTACTCTTACACAATTGTCAGAGCCTTCATCTGTCATGTCTAACTGACTGATGTTTCACTGATTGACAGATAGAACAACACATTTAAAAGACTAACATGTCCTTGGAGAGTCTAAAAGACAAAGAGTGATGTTAATGAAACATCCAGTTCCTGCCCTAAATGAAAGGCTGCAGAATCATAGCAGGATGGGCAGCCTTCCTATGACTGTTGGTCTTAGACCTCAGTCAGAGATTCAGTAATATCAATCAGAGACATATTACCTACCTATGAGAGTTCTCAATAGTCAATGACAAGACAAGGTCACCGGCAATATTGGGATAGAATGGCAGCATTGACTATAGCCTAATCACAATGCTAATCACAATCACCTTAGTGGAGATGACAATAGAATGTGGGCAAGGAAACATCCTTCTACAAAATCTATGGTAGATAGATCATCCTAGGTCATGCCTATTTTATGCAATCCCTCCCTCTCCCCCCTCTTCCCTGTTCTTCCAGATACATTCTCTTGCCTTACTTAGGTTTTCCTGATGGAGATGGAAGCAGTCTGCTCAACTTTCACATGTTCCTTTAGTGTTTCAATGCCTTGCTATTGGTCTTAGGAATAATTATATGCTGAAGGACAGAAGAGAGAGAGCAGTTTTTAACATGAAGAAGTAAATTGCTAATAGTATGATTTCACACATGAGTGGGTAGAAGATTTGAGAAAGAGATGTTGAATGTCATTCAGTTTATACTGCACACAGTCAATGATTCTGACTATGTCAAGGCTCTCCAAGTGGAAACTGTCAAAGCAGTGTACCCAGGCTCCCTGCTTTGATTGGTGAGCTTTACCCAGGACCACCATGTTCAGGCCAACTATACTCACTTTTATTCCAACTCCACTCCTGAGATTCCAAGATTTTCCAACTTTTCCCCATGGTACTTTTCCTCTAGCCCACTTGTAACTCCTTTTTCTATGGTATTTTCTCCATTAGAATGTGAACTTTTTAAAGGTGGAAACTATTTTTAGTACTTATTTTTATTCTGAACACTTAGAACAGTACCTGACAAACAGTACTTAGAAATGCATTTAACCATCTATCATCTATATCTACATCTGAATTTTGGATAGTGACTTAATGTGAGGCAGTTCTGAGATGCACCCTTTCCCCAAAGGTTTGACCCACTGTTTGAATTGAAAATAGGAAACCCTTTAAAGAAAAGGCTTTGAGCATTCCAGGAGACAAAGAAATAAATTATCTAATGTGTTATGAGGCTTTCTCAGCTCAGTCAGGCTGCATAATATTCTAAACTAACTGACTCTAAATTACCTTCCAATTGTTAGAACTGGGACTATCTTCATCCTTGATTTGTTCAACAACCAGGTCAGGAGTGGTTTTCAGTAGATAGAAATAGACTGAGGGAATAACTTTCTATAATGAATATGGTAGAAACTAAGATTCAAAACTACAATTCTCATTGAGTTGTGTAGGTCCAAATGAGAAGGTGACTTTCTGTTTATTAGGATAAGACTTAGCAGTTCATAGATGACTTCTTCTCTAGTAGAGCTTGAAAGGAGGCAAAATATTGGAGAGGAGACAATGAGCAGACTTTGTTTCTAGAAAGAAAATAGAACATATAATTTCATTTGATTAAAAGTAGTAGAGAGGACTTCAGTAAGTTTTCTGAGATCCTTAGTCTTGATTATGGTCTCAGAACTAAAAGAGCTATAATCATTTTGATGTTTTCTAATCATGTGTTTTGCCTCGGCTATCTCCTCTTCAAGAAGATGGAAAAGTGGGGCTTCTCAGGTCCTCTATAGACTGGAGGATGATGGAGTGATTAGCATATTTTCTTAACATTTCTTTCTTTCATCCTCCTCTCTTTTAAGAGTTGGGAAGTTGGGGGTAACTAGGTAATATAGTGAATAGGGCACTGGCCCTGGAGTCAGGAGGACCTGAGTTCAAGTCCAATTTAAAACACTTAATAATTGCCTAGATGTGTGACCTTGGGCAAGTCACTTAACCCCAATGCCTTAAATAAATTTTAAAAAATAAAAATGAATTTGGAGGTCCATGGGGTCCTCTGTATACACCAGCCCAATAGACAAAATACAGGTATCCATTGCTGATCTACAGTCACCTTTATTCCAAGAATAATTATGCTTCTTAAATTCTTAGAATCACTATGCAAGATTCTATTTTCATTTTCATTCTATTTTCATATGTCAATTCATTATCCATGTCAATATAATTTTCATTATATATGTCAATGCAAGGTGATAACCTGCATCAAATAATTGTATATGTCAATAATAATTAATTTTAATAACAATAGTAATAATCATGATAATGGTGAACATTTATAAAGATTTTTTAATGTTTACAATCTGCTTTATCTTTATTGTCTCATTTGATACAACAGTCCTATGACATAAGAGCTATTATTAGCCTCATTTTATAATTAAAGAAACTGAGACTGAGAGGTTAAGTAATTTGTTCATGGTCTCACATTAATATGAAAGTATATGAGGCAAGATTCAAATTCAAGTCTTCATGGCTCCACATTTTACACTGTCTATCACAAATAGATTTGCAGGTTTGTACGAAGGTAGGAATTTGCCTTGATAGTCCTAGTACTTGAGAGTTCTCCATAAATCAGACTCTCTCTCAAAACATTGTTTTATCTTTTTGTTATTAAATGTATTTTATGGTATTTTGCTTCAAGGTGATCCCTTGTGCAACGACTAGAATATGTGAAAGGCAATGACTTTATGACAAGATATGATTATTGTGATGAGAAGAATATAAGGGGATTCAGGGATTATCTTATCGCAGGTTTCCTACTTCGAACAAGCTCAATAACAAAAAAGAACTTTTTAAATGTTACCTGTAATCATAAACTAATCATAGGAAGAGAAAGTATTGGATCTAGATGGAAAATTGGATCTGGTATTAGATTCTAGTAAAAGACTCCTTTGTCACTCAGTACATCTTAGCTCTAGATTGTATTAAAATAGTGGAAGTGAACTTTATCTTTAATAGTCATTTACCTTGTAAACTCTGCTTCATATCACTACAATCTCCTCTGTCCACATAGTAACACAGTGACTAGAGTGCTGATGTGGAGTCTGGAAGAACTGATTACAAATCTAGCTTCAGCTGTAACCTTCAACAAGTCACTTAACTTCTGTCTTGGTTTCCTCAATTTCTTCACCAGTCTGGAGTAATATTTTCACATACTTGGCATAATGTAAAATGCTCTAGATATGGGAAAAAGAGGAGAGGGAGGGAAGGAATAAGTATTTTTGTGGCACCTACCATGTGCCAACCACTGCGATAAATCTGATCCTCACAAAGAAAGCTTGTGAGGTAGGTACTTTTACTATCCTCATTTTACAGTTGAGGAAGCTGAGGAAAACAGAAGTAAAGTGACTTTCTAAAGGTCAGACAGTTGGCATATTACTGAGATACATTCTTATACTATATTTATACACATTTGCATATACCTATTTTGGAGGGCTAACTTGGCACAGTTGATGTTTGGTTGACCCTGGAACCAGGAAAATGTAAGGAAGAGTCTGAACTGATATATAATGTCAACATTGATCTAGTCAACCCTTGGATTCAAGTTGTAGTCAAGATGATAACCTGCAGCAGTAGATGGTGTTGGATTAATCCATTAGAATTAAGGCTATACCCTACAATGTTTGTGAGGAGGAGGAATGGGAGAGCCATAGAAATGGAGAAACCTAGCTTCAAATTATCATAAGTGGATAAGTCATTTTATCTCTTTTTAGAAAGTTTTCATTTATTTTTAATTTATGGAATAAAACAAGCTTTACCATTATATAATATAATAAAGATATAATTGCACATGAAACTGAAAATCTATTATATACAACATGCTATTCCTTTTAAATATATAATAAAGTTATCATGTAAACTACCAAGAGACACAAATATGTTTTTAGACATAAAATCATCCTAAATCCATTTATTTATATCAGTTCTTTCTCTGGATACTGATAACATCTTCCTTCATATGTCCCTTGCAGTTAATTTTTGGATTATGTTTTATTATGCAAACAAGTCATTTTATCTTTTCATGGCCCAAAACAATTCTCTAAGATTCTGTGTTTTAGAACAAACATCCATATGCACTGATATAGGGAATTTTCTTACTTGTGGCCCATTATATCAATAAAGTCATAGTTGTTGCCCCACCCCACCCGCACACCAAAAGAGAAAAGAGCAGCATTTGCATTACTCAAGTGACTTGTGGATTCTCTTCTTGATAATCTTTCAAAAACAAGATTTGACCAGTCTTGGATAGTACTTGGTACCAGCTTTTTCTTACTGTTTAGAATTGAAAAACATCCATTGTATGAATGAGCCTGTTTAAATCAGTGAGTTTAAACTTTTTGCTGTCTAAGGCAAAAAGGAGGACTAAATGACCTCCTGAAATCCCATCCACTACTTATATTCTGTGATTCAATGGCATGAAACCCAAGTCTTGTTATTAGAAGAAGTTGTCTCAAACTACTCCCCTCTACGCAAAATATGACCTGTTTCTGGTAATTTTTTCATAGAGTTCACAGTTGGCAAAGGGTGGGCATTTTGTGTTTGAGAGTTTCCCAATGTGATTGATTAAAATAAAACTACCAGTGAAATCAGGGTTGACTGCTGGGTCCCCAGCATTCAGGAAGAACTACTCTGAGTGCAGGCAGCCAAGTTTGTGTGACACAGCTTGGAAGAAGTTTAGGGAGAACTGCCAGGCAAAAAATTAAATTTGAAAGGCTTGATTGGCCAAGTTAGTAATTAGAGAAAGTGGGGATTGGGGATTCACCATGTAAACCCGTTTGACCTCTAGAAAACTCAAGTCATTGAGATAAATGAGCACTGTAGCTCAGCTCTCCTTAGCAGAAAGGATGCATGCTTAAGGTTTGACTCCAAGATTCCATGGTGCCAGGAGATTGACCAATTACTGTTGAGGAGAACCAGGAGAAGATAGCTATTTGAGAGTTTCCTCTGGGTCTGCTCAGCCTTAAACATTTTAAGCAAGGGAAGCTTTGGTCTTAATTGTCCCACAGGCAAAGCACATTGTACTGTATGAGCAGGCAAAGCACATTGTACTATATGAGCATGGTCCCAAATCCAAGACCACCAGGTTTAAATCTCTGGGGTTTTTTTTCTCTCTCTATGGCTCACTGATGAAAGGAAGCAATGGTTCCAGACCACTAACTAAAGGTAATGTATTAAGTAAACTGGCCATGCCTTCTAGAGAAAATAATGATGATCTACAGCCTACAATCATCCTCCATGGCTTGTTTTTAATTGAAACTGATAGAGTCATAGAACCAACAGAGTTTTGCATAAATCACCATGGGTAATACCCTTTCAAGGGTAATCACAACATTAATATACCAGTCAGGAAGTAAGATAATTAAATTTTAGCACATTCCAATATTAACGTTTCCAAAATTGATCTAAAGTACCTTTTGCTGGCATAGATGAACAATTATTTTAATCCATAGAAGTGAACATTTAAAAAAAGTACTATATTGCACAGAGCATCAACATTCTCCACCCACCACCCCCATCTTTGCTATCCTTTCCAGTGGCAGTTTATCTCCTGACAATTACCCTCATCTCTCCTCCCTAATGTGCCTATTTTACCTTGTATATTATGCTATCATTAGGTACCTTTCCTTATTTCTGCCTATACACCAAACTCAGAGAATGTAAAAATGGAAGATAGGAAGATGAGAATGGGGAGGGTATTTCAGAAACAAATAATTCCCAAATGACCCTCAAAAAAACAAATTCAACCTAGAGAGAAAGGGAATATGAATGCATGCACTGGGAAGAAGCCTGTGGTGATGAGCATCTTGGCTCAATATGTCTATATTTAAAGCTTAATGAAATATCCATGCTGGATGCTAGGGTGAACCACAGGGAGTAATATAATTTCTGGCACCAAACTGCTCACTCACTCTGATGAAGTAAAGAACTTTAATGTTTGGTCCCTGGCAAGAGGTAATAAGTAAAACAGTTTCCTGAAACTCCTAATATGTAATCTTGCATTCAAACCATTTCCTGAGAATTTTCCTCAAGGGTTAGGCACATAATTCACAAATTTAGATTCTATTCAACACAATTGTAGTGTACTTGCCCTCATCGGGGGTTTTCAGAGAAAATGATGTCCTAAACACCGGCATATATTTGTTGCCAGTGGGTGAGCTCCCAGACTTCAGAGCCAGCTCAAGGAACAGCTGAAAGGGGAATAGGTTCCCATGGTACTCCCACTTTCCCCTTTTATGGTCTTTCTCTTTCTTTTCAGCATCTCCCCATCCCCCCATACCTTACACTTTGTGGTAATCAAGATGAAAGACAATCTAAGATGACCTAGTTTCATGTGTTGTCTTTCCCAGTTGTATTTGTATTGTTTAGCAGGAGATAAACCCAAAGGAATTTCTCTCTAAGGTATAGATGGCTCACTTTTCAAATATCCAGATAATACAAAACTGGAACAATTGATGACTAACATACCAGGTGGTGGAGTCAGGAAAACAAAATAACAACAGAATAAACAGGAAGATAAAATTTAAAAAGAATATGCACAAAGTCATACATGAGTTAAAAATTCTCATCCTCAACTACTAGATGAGGAAGGCTAAGCTAGACATCCATTTATTTATTTGTTTGTTTGTTTATTTTGGCAAACTTACAAACCAGGGCTTGATCTATTGTTTTGTTCATTGTTTAAACTTAAGAAATGATAGAGTAAATATTAATTACATGATAAACATACATTTATCTGAAAATATATCTAGGGATTTAAGTGAACTGCAAGCTCATTGTGAGTCAATTGTATGATGCCATAATCAAAATGAGAGAAGACAACACATAAAACAGCTGAAAATTGGGAAATTTGGGAGTGGAATAAAGGTTGACCTGATTGGGCCTCTCCACAAAATGAAGGAGGAAGGTTGCCTAGCAATACCTAATTTCAAATTATATTGCAAAGTGTTAATCATGAAAGCTCTCTGGTATTGGTCAAGAAACAGAGCAGTGGATCAGTGGAAGAGGTGAGGTACACAAAATGAAATAATAAATGACCATAGTAATCTAGTGTTTGGAATAAACTCAAAGATCTAAGTTTTTGCTGGGAAAACCAGAAAACAGTTTGGAAGAAACTTGACATAGACCAAAATCTCATGACATATGCTAAGATAAGGTCAACATGGGTACATGATCTAAACATGAAGGATTATATCATAAGCAAATTGATACAGAATAGAAAAATTGACTTATCAGATCTATTGATAAGAGTTTATGTCAAAGAAAAAATATTAAAGAAAGTAAAAAGGATATTTGATTATAAGAAATTAAAACAAAGTTGCAGAGCAAACAAAAACCAAATAAAGTCAAAATTAGAAGGAAAACCAAGAATGGCTGGATGGTGGAATATGGTATGGTGGTGGTGATGGGAATTTCTAGAAAGTTTCTCTGATAAAGGCCTCAATTTCCAAATATATTGGATCCTAAGTCAAATCTATAAAAAATCAAAGTAATTGCCCAATTGATAACCATTAAAATATAAACAGATAGCTTTTAGAAGAAATTAAAGCTATCAACTGACAAATTAAAAATATTCTCACTCATTATTGATTAGGGAAATGCAAATTAAAACAATTCTGAGCTCCCATCTCATACCTATCAGATTGGCTAACAGGACAGAAAAGAAAAATTACAAATGCTAGGGGATATGTAGGGAAATAGGTACATTGATGAATTTAGGGCGGAAGTGTGAACTGGTCCAATGAACAATTTGGAACTCTGCTCAAGTGGCTATAAAATTGTGCATCCCTATGACCCAAATACTCATTACTAGAACTTTATTCCATGGAAATCAAACAGAAATGAAAAGGACCTATATTTATAAAATATTTATAATAGTTCTTTTTATGGTGGTAAAAATTGGAAATTTAGAGGTTTCTCATCAATTGAGGAATAACTAAAGAAGTTGTGATATATGAATATGATGGAATACTATTGTGATATAAGAAATGCCATGGGGGATGGTTTAAGAAAAATCTGGGAAGACATAAGAATCAATGCAAAATGAATTGAACAGAATTAGGAGATTATTGTACACCATAACAACAATATTATAATGATAAACAACTAGGAAAGACTTAGGTACTCTAATCAATATAATGATCTAAGAAAATCACAAAACCTATGATGAAAGATGATACCCATCTCCAGACAGAGAAGTAATGAACCCTTAATGGATTTTTTTTATTTTCTTATTTGTCTTGGGTTCCTTTTTTGCAACATGGCCAATATGGAAATGTACTGCATAACTTCACATGTAAAATTGATATCGTATAGCTTGCCTACTTAATAGATGGGGGCAGGGACTGAAAGAAGAGAGTGTGTGAACCTCAAAAAAATTTTAAATAAATATAGTAAAATTATAAAAAAAGGGAAAGACTTGTAAAACTTTGATGGTAGAGACTGTTTTCACCCTTCTCTGTATCCCCTCTTAGCATGGTATTTGATGCATACTAAGACTAAGAAATATTTATTGATTTGTGGATTGATTGTAGAGAGAATTTCTACTCATTTATGAGATGGTTCAGAGCAAAGATTTCAAACACAAACCTGACAACACTCTTGACTCAGCCAGACTAAATTGAAATTGATAAATATTTAACAAAATAAATAAAAATAAGATAAAACATAGAAAAATAGAAAATATTGAGTTATAAAACAAAGACTCATATACAGATTAGTAGCCTCTGTTTCTGTTTTTGAGTTTGACATCTCTGGAGATCTTTTTGTTTTGTTATGTTTTGGTTTGGTTTGGGTTTTTTTAGGTTTTTGCAAGGCAAATGGGGTTAAGTGGCTTGCCCAAGGCCACACAGCTAGGTAATTATTAAGTGTCTGAGACCGGATTTGAACCCAGGTACTCCTGACTCCAGGGCTGGTGCTTTATTCACTGTGCCACCTAGCCACCCCCATCTTTGTTTTCTTGAGAGTTGTTGCCCCAATTTTTTTAAGGTGACTATTACTCATCTTTTCTCTATCACCTCCACAGTCTGCATAGCTCTCAACAAGGAATATGATAATGATTGTTGCTGTTATCACTATTTAGCTTTTATATAATGCATTAAGATTTGTAAAGCAATTACCATATGTTCTCATCTGATATTCATAAAAACTCTGTGAGGAAGGTGCTATCATTATTCCCATTTTACAGAAGCCAATTAAGATTGAAAGAGGTTAAGTGTAGGGGTGGCTAGGTGGCGCATTGGCTAGAGCACTGTCCCTGGAGTCAGGAATACCTGAGTTCAAATCCGGTCTCAGACATTTAATAATTACCTAGCTGTGTGGCCTTGGGCAAGCCACTAAACCCCATTTGCCTTGCAACCCCCCAAAAAAGGTCAAGTGCCCTTGCCCAAGAACAGAGAGGTTGCAGAGTGCCTGGCCTGGAGTTAGGAAGACTCATCTTCCTACATTTTAATCGACCTTAGACACTTAATTATTTATATGACCCTGAACGTGTCACTTAACCCTATTTGCCTCATCTGGAAAATGAGTTACAAAAGGAAATGGCAAACCACTCCAGTATCTTTGTCCAGAAAACCCTGTAGTGGGGTCATAAAGTGTTGGACATGACTGAAATGATACAACATTAAGGGCATAGCAGCATCAGCAGTAACAACAACAACAACAACAACAATAGGTCAATTAGCAAAAAATCTAAGGCAGGATAAAAAAATTCAGCTCTTCTTGACACCAAGTCTGGGAAGGGTGGCTAAAAGAACAGTGATATCTACTCCACCCTGGCTGGGAACTTCACCACAGGTAATTCTCTTTCTATTCCCTTTTCAGAGTTGTCATTGTCATCCTTTATTTCCCACTTCTCACTGGCCCAAGTTTTCTAGAAAATGAGAACTCACAAAATCACTGAAGATAGCTTTTGTATTTCTTTTTTGCCCCAGCACTTGGCACATATAGAACATAATAAGTACTTAATAAATGCTTGTTAATGAAGATGATGATGATGTTGGTTGTGTGATGATGATGATGATGATGATAACCATATCAAATGCAGAGATATAAAATATTATACTATAATATTCTCTAAATTTTTCATAATTACTATATAGTAGTTACCTTTCAGAGGGTCTCTAGGGTGAGTAGGTACAGTATAGTGACTCAAATACTCCTAAAAATCTTAGATAATGGGCATTATTTGTAGACCATTGGGACAGGAGAATCATTCTGCACAGTGCCTGTGCAGTAAGCACTTACCAATAGTAAGAAAGCACTTAATAATTAATCTTTAATCACTGACTCAGCTGCCATAAAAAACAGTTTTGTGTTTGATATTTCTGGTTCCATTTTAATAATTTTGTCATCAAGAATAATTTAAAAAATAATGTAATTATGCAGTACATTTCACAGGTGAAACATTATTGGAACTCACAGGAAATGATTACTCATGAGTAGACATGGTAACAAAAAAAGGATAAGGGAACTAGGCATCATCTAGCTCTAATTCAGCACTATGCCATCTGGACTAGGGAGGATCTAGGCAAGCAACCAGTCACAAAGCTAAATACAGGGGCTACAGGAATGTAGCCCAGAGCTGAACATCTGGTCTCTTGAGTTGCCAAGTTTCTTCTATAAGTGGTCAAAGTAAACTATTCTATTTCTCCACCTCCCCCTCCACGAAAAAAGGAAAAATAAATGAAGACAAAATATTTTTTTCTATGTATATCCCTCACCCTTGGCACTTCCTAAGGAAACCTGACATAGAAAACAAATTGTACGTGTGGATATCCAATTATTATAATTCTGTTCCACTCCTTCACTCAAGTCAAGACTTATGGAAGCACTGGGGACAGATTCCAAACCAGAGAATCTTGTTATGTCTCTGAGTCATCGTTGATCCCATAGTCAGAAATTAAGAATTCATAACTTGATTTTAAAAATGGAGAAACTGAGTCCCAGAGGGAGTAACTTGCTCAAGGTCATGGAGCTAATAAGGAAAGAACTGGGACTAGGATCCTCTGAGCAAGGTGATATATGTTCTTGAAGCATAAGATCATCTAGACTAAGCTTGAAGCCCTGTCCTAACCCCACCCACAATAGGGAACTCATAATCTTTCTTTTGTTAATTGAAATTTTATTTAATTTTTCCAATTACATGAAAAGGTAGTTTTCAACATTCATTCATTTACAAATTTATGAGTTCCACATTTCTGAACCATCTTCCTTTCCCTAGTCATTCCCCATGATAATGAACAATCTGCTAAAAGTTGCACATGTTGAATTAATGTTTAACATAATTCCATATTAGTCATGTTGTAGAAGAGGAATTACAACTAAGGGGTAGAAAAGCATAAAAAAGAAAGGAAAAACATAAAAGAAATTCTTAAAAAAGGAACATAGTATGCATTGCTCTGCTTTCAGAATCCATAGTCTTTTCTCTGGTTGTAGATGATATTTTCCTTAACAGGTTTTTCAGTATTGTCCTTGATCACTGAACTGCTGAGAGGAGCTGCATCCAATAGGATTGATCACAATGTTGTAGTTAATATGTACAAATCTTCTCTTGGTTCTGCTCACTTCACTCAGGATCAGCTCATGCAAGTCTTTCTATGCTTCTTTAAAGTCCAGTGGCACATGATTTCTTACAGAACATTAATATTCTAAAGCATTCATATACCATAACTTGTTCAGCTAATCCCCAATCAATGAGTATCCCCTCAAAAAAAGTTGCTATAAATATTTTTGAACATGTAAGACTTTTCTCATTTTTATGATCTCTTTGAGATATAGTCCTATTGCTGGATCAAGGGTAAACATAGTTTTATTGTCTTTTTAGAATTGTTCCAAATTGTTCTCCAGGATAGTTGGATCTATTCACACCTCCACCAACAGGGCATTAGCATCCCAATTTTTCCCACAAACTCTGGAACATTGATCACTTTTCCTTTTTTTTTAGTTTTTGCAAGGCAAAGGGGTTAAGTGACTTGCCCAAGGTCACACAGCTAAGTAATTATTAAGTGTCTGAGGTTGGATTTGAATTCAGGTCCTCCTGACATCAGAGCCAGTGCTCTATGCTCTGTGCACCCTAGCCTTCTACTTTAGATGTCACGATATCTATCCATTGAGCTAATATATAAAACTGAGTTGGTTTTATGAAAAAACAATAAAGTAGATAAACCTTTAATTAATATGATTTTTAAAAAAGGAAGAAGAAAATCAAATTACCAGTATCAAAAATGAAAAAGGTAAACTTACTACCAATAAGGAGAAAATTAAAATAATAATTTGGAGGTATTATGTGCATTGTATGCTTACAAATTTGATAATCTAAGGGATGAATATTTGCAAAAATATAAGCTAAAGCTACCCAGATTAATAAAAGAGGGCAACTAGGTGGCACAATAGATAGACCTTGGAATCTGTAGAACAAGAGTTCAAATCTAGTCTCATACACTTGACACTTACTAGCTGTGTGACCTTGGGCAAATCACTTAACCCTGATTGCTTCACTTCCAGGACCATCTCCAATTGTCCTGATTCATATCTGACCATTGAACCCAGATGGTTCTGGAGGAGAAAGTGAAGCTGAAGACTTAGCACAGCATAGCACCACTTCACTCAAATCTAATTCACAGGATTGTCATGACATCACTTCCCTGATATTGTGGTCTTCTTTGAAAATGAAGGAGAAAAAAAATCCCCAAACATTATTGTACCCACAATTCATCTGTCAAAATATGATTCTTTTATTTATGCTAACAGTATAGCACAATACTCAATGGTTGATTGATTGGTTGATTTATAAGTAACATTACCTCATTATCACTTCATACCCATAGATTCTGTCCAAGACTACACCCCTCAACTTTTCCATTAAAAAAACATTTCTCAAAAGTTATAAACACCATCAAATTATGATCAATTTATACCACACTCTCTTCCCAAGTATCCTCTATAAAAATACAATCCTAATGAGTTAAAGTATCATGTAAATCATTCATGATCTAATTATATCCTCCCCTTCTGGCTACATTCACTCTAATATCAGCTAAAGTATAAGTAAATCAAAATCACATCATGGTCTATTTTTGTCTAGATCCTCTAAGTACACTCTCTCCCTTTGTCCCTATAGTAACATAACCCTCATAAAGCAGAATCACTTCATGATTCATTTATATGCATACCCTCTAAATACAATCCCTCCAACTATATTCAACAATTATCAGCTAAAGTATCATCACTTCCATGGTCAATCTCTAATCAAACCCTCTCTTTTAATATATTTCTTTTACCTATTCTAAGAGAAATACAATTCTCAAAAGTTACAAATATTGTCTTCTCCTATAGGAATAAATCCAGTTTAATGTTATTGACTAGTGTGTTCCCCTTTTTCTTTATCTTTTTTAAGCATCTGTTTGAGTCTTGTTTCTGAAGATCAAATTTTCTGTTCAGTTCTGGTCTTTTATTAGAAAATTTTGAAATTCCTCTATTTCATTGAAAATCCATCCTTTTCCCCCAAAAGAATATCAGAATTTTTGCAGTTAAATATTGCTTGCAATCCAAAACCCTTTTCCCTCTGGAATATCATATATTCCAGACCCTCCAGTCCTTTAATGTTGAAGTTCATAAATCCTGCATAATTTTGACTGTGGTTCCTTGGCCTTTAAATTGCTTCTGTTGACTGCTTGCACTATTCTCTCCTTTAGCTGAGAATTCTGAAATTTAATTACAAAACTCATTGGAGTTTTTATTCTAAGATTTCTTTCTAGAGTTGAGAGAGAAATTCTTTCAAGAACTATTTTGTCCTCTTATTCTAGGATATTAGGGAAGCATTCCATGCTAATTTCCAGAAAGTTATTTTCCGTGCTTTTTTTTTTTTGATTGAGGCTTTCAGGTAGTCAGGTAGACCAGTAATTTGTAAATTATCTCTTCAGGAATTATTTTCCAGGTTGGTCATTTTTCCTAAGAGGAAAAATTTTCTTTTTGTTTCAGCCTTTTTTTTTAATGGAATGTTGGTTTCTCACAGAGTCATTAGTTTGTCCAATTCTAATTTTGGGGTTTCATTTTCTTTGATTAGCATTTGTGTTTCCTTTTCTAGTTGGTCACTTTTACTTTTTTGATGAGTTACATTCCTTTTCCACTTTGCCATTTTTAAAATTTAAAGCAGTTGATGTCTTCAGTCAATTTTTCATAATTCTGCATGACTTTCATTTTTTCTCCATTTTTTCTTCTTCTTTTCCTTAGTTTTTAAAATTCTTTTTTGATCTCTTCCAAGAGATCTTTTTGGATTTGAGGTCAATTCATAAACTCTTTTAAGGCTTTACATGTAGGATTTTGTCACTACTTTTCTCTTCTGAGATGGCATTTTTATCATCCTTATCAGAATAATAGCTTTCTATGGTTATCACTGTTTTGGTTTTTTGCTCATTTGGTAGTTGAACTCTGGTACGAGAGTCTTGGAAGTATACTCTCAAACTTTTTGTGCTGGGACTGGGATCTGGTCCCTGACTTATTGCTTGCCAAGGTTTTGCCTGAGCAGAGATTTGTTCCCTCTTTTGTGCCAAGGTATTGCCTGTGCAGCAATTTGTTTCCTGTGTTGGGGTAGCCCAATTCAGTCCCTTTTGTTGCATTCACATTCCCAGGCCAAACTTTGTCTTCTGAGCTGGGTTTGGGACCTGCTACTATGCTGATTTATTCAGCTTTGACCTGAGCTACATAAGGTGCAAGCCTCCCTCTGGCTTTCCAGCTCTCCGAGTTATGGTGGGATCTACTTTCTTTTACCCAAATGAGGCAGACTTTTACTAAAGTTCCTTCATGATATCTTGAATTGAGAACTGATTTCACTGTTTATATTTTTTGTGGGAACTATAGCTGCAAGGTCAGTATAGAGTCTTCATTTAAAGATGTTTCTGGAAAAATCTTGGAGAACTTCCTCTACTCCCCAAGTTCCCAATCTTAATTATGTTAAACCTGTCTCCTACTCAACTCATTATCTTTCAAAACAACTAATCCCCTTTGGGGGCAACTGTAATTATAAGGAAGATACTCTTTATTTTGAAACAAAATATGCTCCCCCCCCCCTCCCTGAAAGCTATAACCATTAATTCTCATTCCCCACTCAGGAAAAATAAAAATAATTATATTACATGATTGTCCTTAAAATTCTTGAAGATAGGACTTATGTACCCACCCCCAACATTCTCTTTACCAAGCTAAAAAATATCAAGGAATTTTGGGTCACTGGAGTGGGAAGTGAGGGCTGTCAGTGAAGTCTCTTAGTTGAGGATAAAAGGAAGGAAATAATTGTAGTGAATTTTTCAATCAGGATAGGGTTGTAGCCTATTTAGGTTCAACCTACAACCTAGCCACCTTTTCTATACTTGGAGAAAGAAGAGTCAAGTTTGAATCCAGCTTCAAACTTTTACTAGCTATGTGACCCTGGACAACTTTTAACTAACTTTCCTGAGCTTCAGCTCCATTATCTATAATTCATACTATAAATAAAAACAACTAAATGGAAGATGGTTTAAGGATCTTCCTGAAGAGACAAATAAAGAAGGGAAAGAGATTGCTTTTATCTTGTCTCTGAAATAAAAACAGCAACAAAATCCCATTTCATGGCATACTTGGGTATTCCATTTGTCAATGTTCATATTAAAATTTTTCAAACAAATCACCAAACAGCATTTTGGAAGTTCAATTGCTTATGCGAGTCCTTTCATTATGCTCTTTTTTTCATTGTCAAAAGTTTGTGTATATTAATGATTGTCAATTTTATATTTTAATAAATTGGATAGTGAAATGTAAGTTCCCCCAGGGCAAGAATTAATTCATTCTTGTCTTTGTATCCCCAGCATTTTGCAAAGAGCTATATAACAAATTCATGAATTAGCATTGGTTGTAGTTGATGAAAAGGTAGAAAAGATAAATTCTTTAGATTAGACATGCAAGATTAAATAAAAATATAAAATAATATCTAATAATAACTGTTTATAAAGCACTATTTATGAGGCACTAGGCTAAGTGTTTTACTATCGCATTTGTTCGTCACAACAATCCTGATGGTATTATTATTATTATTATTATTATTATTTATTATTATCCCCATTTTACAAATAAGGAAACCGAAGCAAACAAAGGTTAAGAAACTTTAATATAGTCATACAGTGACTGGAGCCAGATTTGAACTTAGACTGATTTCAATGCAATTTAATACAAAAACTTGCATGGAAAAATTTTTTTGGAAAAATATGTTTCTGAAATAAGGATGTGTACCTGAAGACCATGAATATTTTCTTTGGAAAAAAAAAAAGAATGAGAAAGTGCCAGTCATGGTAAGCACAAAATTATATCACTAAAAATGAATGATTCATTTAGGTAGGAGTCATTCCTGAAGCACTTCTCTGTGCACAGTAGATCAACAACTTGCTAGAATAGTATTGATAAACAAATCAATACAATATTAGAAGAAATAATCATAATTTTTAATAGCATGCAATGAAAACAACTGCAACTTGATACATTTAAGGTAGTTAGTGGTGCCAAATTATGGGGAAAGGATGGGGAAAAGATAACAGTGTGGAGAAAAATTTCACACAGAAATCTAAATTCCATATATCAATTAGCATAAAGAGAAGCCAAGTCATAAAACACTTGATTTACTCACAAATTAAAGAAATATGGCAGCCAAGAGCAATATTTGTTTTAGTACATACATGTGTTTGTAAAACTTTGAAGAGAAGGATGGTGGAGTATTATAAACATTTTCAAATCATAAAATAGTGGAAAGTCATGTATGGGCAAACCATGTTAAGAAAAGCTTGGTGATGGAACAAATTGTGAGATTACTTCATGGTGAAACTTAAGGGAGGATAAGAAAGAAACTAAAGATGGAAAAATATGCAATTTTTTAATAGCAGATTTTTCCAAAGATCATGTTTGATTCATAACTATACAGTCCAGGATATATTTCATAAAGGAAATGGAAATAGTTATGAAGGAAACAGTATCAAGTATACATCAAGATGCAATATGCTGAATTAAATGAAGTTTTAGAGATATTGATGGATTAAATTTTCCAGGTGTAGAAAGGAAGGGAAAATACCCAATGGCATGAAAAAAAATGGATTTTTTTGGATTTAACTTTTTTTCTTTGGTTTTGGAAGTCAATGGGTTTAAATGACTTGCCCATGGTCAAATAGCTAAGAAATTAAGTGTCTAAGGTTAGATTTGAACTCAGGTCCTCCTGACTCCAGCAGGACCACTATACCACCTAGCTGCCTCATGGATGAAATTTTTGGAAGAAAAATGTGATTGAAGGAATGTAAATAACTTCTGGTCCCAAAACCTAATTTTCTTTCTTTCTATCTATCTATCTATCTATCTATCTATCTATCTATCTATCTATCTATCTATCTATTTTCCCCTAAGGATAATCTAGATATGCATCAATGACTAGATTTATGATATTATCAAGAGGAAGAAGGCTATACATCACAAGTCTACAGTAGACCCCATCTTTACCATCATCCAATTGACTGTGTTATTGTTTGTCCTTCATTTTCTAAAAGGATATCATAAATGATATTTAACTTCTGTGTGAATTAGACTTAAGTGAGACTGAGTTGCATAAAGTCATCAGCCTTACTCTTTCTTTTTCAAGACACATTAAAGTATAGAAGCAAGACAAAAGGCATACTGACTAGTGATGGTCCATGTAGCAGTGATGACTTTGATGCCTTTGATATTTGACCAAACTCTAAATGTTCCACAATATTTACTTCAGGTGCTTTTATGACCAATGGAACAAATTGTTTTCATTCACCCATTCAACTGCAGAGATGATTTTGTTGGGGTGTGACCACAGGTTCCTGGAGTCCCAGGTAAGAGTTAAATAAATCAAATGGACAACAAAGATGGGTGAGCAACCCTGAAAAGGACTAACAACATCACAACAAAGATAATAGCCCTCCCTGAATCCCCACCCAATCAATTATGTAGGTAGTCATAGAATGGGAGTTTAAGGAGAGGGCCACTGGGAATGTTCTCCTAGTTTGTGCTAACACACTTGGGCCATCTTATATTACATATATGATTGACTTAAATCACATATAAAATTGACTAAAAGAACAAAAAATATGCTGTTTGTTTGTTGACCTTTTTTTAAGCATTTGATTTAGAAGAGCAAAAAAAAACTACCTTAAAGTCTCTTCTCCAATTTAGTGTCTTCTCAGTACAAGTCAGAATTATACTTGTTTTATACAATTTATATTTCATAATATATTATATATTGATAAAATTTATATTATTTGATAAATATATTAAATATATATTATGCAATCTAAGAACATGTCAGAATTAATCAATTTTTTAAAAAGATATATAACAACAGAAGCAACTTCGGTGATGTTTGCTCATTATTATCAGGTGAAGCTATTGCTGAACAAAGATGTCCACCACAATCATAGAGGAAAATCCACTGAGAAAAGGGATTCTCTGAAAATAATGAGGGCCCCTGAAATCCTCCTGTTTGCAGATGACAATGCATTAAGCACCCCAAAATTAAAAAGCCTCTTAGATATCTCCCATAATTTCTCAGATTATCTTGTACTAACTATCCACATGGGAAAAACAAAACAGATAAAAAATGTTTAGTTTCCAGTCTATGATAGACAGT
The DNA here is from genome assembly GCF_037893015.1 of Macrotis lagotis. Taxonomy (NCBI): domain Eukaryota; kingdom Metazoa; phylum Chordata; class Mammalia; order Peramelemorphia; family Peramelidae; genus Macrotis; species Macrotis lagotis. The sequence continues at coordinate 723,815,770 of NC_133658.1, read as the reverse complement.
TGGTTGAACTCTCTATAGAATATATGTACATATCTTTTAGAAATATATTACATATGTATTAATAGACACATGAACATATGCATATATGTATATACATGAATATATATATATATATAAAACATGCATGTGTTTATGTGTATACACACATATATATTTATGCCTCACTCAGAAAAAAGGCTTCTTAAAATATAAACCCATGGTTTCAAACCACATTTTTTTTGTTATGGTGATAGCTGTAATCCATGGAACAGTAAAATATCTGAGTCTGTGCAAAGTAAAGTTCATATAAAATGAAATTGAAATGTTCCTGGTGAGCTTGAGGAGGCTGCCATATATTGCATATTAGGAATTAAGAAGGAAAAAGAATCTAAAGAATATCATCAAAGAAATGGACAAGGAAAAACTAGGGTTGCTGGTGTGAGGCAAAGCCAAGGGAGATATTGGTATTCCTGGGGATATCAATAGAATTTAAGGAAGACTTCCACCCCCACACTCCACCCCAGAGCATTAGATGAATCCTTTGTGGCTAACCTAGATAAAGACTAGGATAAGAGTCTGTAGGATGGTCACACATAGATGAGTCTCATTTTGAATCCCTAGAATGAACCCCATCTACAGTGAGATCACTTTGGGGCAGCTGGGTAATTCAGTGAATGGAGCACTGAGCTTAGAATCAGAAAACCAGAATTCAAATTCTGCTTCAGATACTTGCTAACTGCATGGCCCTAGGCAAACCATTTCATCTCTGCTCAGTTTCCTCATCTGAGGGGCTAATAATAGCATCTACCTCCAAGGATTGTTATGAGGATCAAATAAGATAATGGTTGTAAAAGGCTTACTGTGTCTGGCACATAGAAGCAAGTACTACATAATGATATCTATTATCATCATCATTATCACCACCACCATTAATCCACTGGGTATTTGAAATTGGTCTATTGTTATTTGCAGTACAAATAATCCTCAATTCATATAAATTGCAGAATTACAAGAGAAGAAAAATAAGACAAAAATAGTACCTGATATTTTTGATAAATTTGTTGAACTTCCTGTATTTATTAGGTAAGTGATATTTTCCCTCTAGAATTTGTTCACAATTTCACCTAGGAAGGAACAAATCTTTTTATTTGGGTTGTTTGCATTTGCTTACTTTGTAAATATTTAAAAATATTTAAAACAGGCTATAATGAGGACTCAATCCCTCCCGCAGTTGAAAATAATTAATAATACTTGGCACTTAATAGCACTTTTCATCATTAAAGCTCTTTGTAGACATTAATTAAGGGAAAAATACTTCATCTTTTTAAGGTTGCATTTAAGCTGCTGTCATTTTATTTCATGATTATCAGTTACTCATGATGATAAGTGAATTATGCAACATCCCCAAAGTGATATTTAAGATTTGTTTGATGAATTAAAATTTCCTTTTAAGTTATTCTCTATGATATATTTCTATTACATTTAAATTTTTAGATCAGCTTTGTGACTCTTCCATTTCTAGCTCTACCCTGGAGTTTTTCTTAGGTAATTCATAACTACTGCCTTATTTTTATTTGTAACAATGGAAGCCTTTAATGTATTTCCAATTCTTTATATATAAGATACTTTCATAAAAAGGAAAAGGAAACTTTCCAAACTTAAAAAGAAACTAAAAGTACATATGCACAAATTTAGGTAAAAGTAATCTTTGGTATACCTCACTTTATGAAATTGATGTATGTTGGAAATATTACAAAAGGATAAGTCAGTGAATTGAATCATTTCTTCTTCCTCTGCCATTATAAAATTGAAGATATGTTGCTATGAAATAACATATTTGGCCAAAGATACAATAGAAATCATATTGATGAAGGCAGCAATTTCTTTCAATAATATATTTAAGGAAAAATTATGCTTTCTGATAAAAAATAATATATGCTATATTAACACCAAAATGAGTTGTCTTGGCTATTTTCATAGTATTTTTTTCTTCCCACTGGCATAAAGGCAAAGATTCTATTCTCTCAGAGAGACCTAGACAATTAGAACTAATATTTCCTTAGAAGACAATTTGTAGAAAAACAAAATCATTTTGCTTCATTTTAAAAGATATAATTGTACCAATAAAATGTTTTTTTCTTAAAAACCCAAGTTTATATATTCACAGACTGTTCAAAATCAGCATACCATGGTCTAAGCTTTTCCCTACCAGCATTCTTCTATTGTTTATTTTTATTTCATTAAGTGATTTTGTTTTTTTAGGGGCTATTATCTCTTTAAAGGCTATTTGAACTATTGATCTATTTATTGGATATCCTTCCCAAATCTTTTATGCTAAGAAAGATGTCAACAGCCCTGCCATAAAGCAAAGCACCAAGTGCTTTAAAGAAATCACCCCCAAACTTATTTTCATTAGTTCTCTCTCCTTCTGACTCATTGCTCCTAAATATCTTTGTCCTCAACCTTTTCCCTATTATTTCTCTGTCTTTCTACATTATTATTTCTGTTCTTTCCTTAATACTCTTGACCCCATAGTTAACTAGTTTGAGATGGCATCATTCTTCAATCTGGAATCTCAAAAACCTTTGTTCTTCTGTTTCTCACATGCTATTATTCCTCAATTCTGGTTTGCCCTTACAATCTGTCTTCTCTTTTTCTGCTCAGATTGTTCAACACTGCAGGAGGAATTTACAAAGTCATGCAAATTAAATTATTTATGAATTCATATTAACTAATTTTAACTGGCTTTTCAGCACTGTATGGCCTCTTTTAACTCATTTTTGGTTCATTCCATACCACAATATTCATAATGGCTTCAAATCTGCTCTCTCCTTAACTCCTAACTTTTCCCACCAAAACCTATCCTCACTCAACTCTTACTTTATGCCGAAGTTTGAGAACACTTCATGTCATCACCTATGCTCCCTTATCATGCTCCATTCTCAAAAGATGAGGTAGAAATTCTTGACAAGCTACCCTTTCTATTTGTACCCTGGATATTACCTGTTGCTAATGTTCTTCAGGAGGTTTTTCCATCAATTATTTTCTTTCATTCTCATTCTCTCCCCATCTGCTGCCTCCTTCACTGTGTGCTTGCTAAAATGCTTGCACTTTCACTGTCTTTTTACAAATCTTACCATGACCTTGCAATCCTCTTCAAGCTATTATCCTATATTTCTCCTCTATTTACCTTCTTCTAGAAAGAGTAGTCTACTCCCTGCATGTACTTTCACATCACTGGAATTTAACAAACCCTTACAATGTGACTACTGATTGTTGTTCAGTTGTTTCAGTCATGTCTGACTCTCTATGATCACATTTTGGGGTTTTCTTGGCAACAATACTGAAGTGGTTTGCCATTTCCTTCTGTAACTCATTTTATGGATGAGGAAACTGAGGCAACTAGGGTTAAGTCACTGGCCTAAGGTGATATAATTAGTGTATGTCTGAGATAGGATTTGAACTCAGATCTTTTGAAATTTCTGGCCCAATCCACTGCACTACATAAACTGCCCATGCCTTCTGGTAGAAGACACTTCTGACAGAACAGAAGTTTCTGAAGGAAATCTGGGTCTATTTCATTTTTGTCTTTGTACCCCCAAGTACCTAGCATAATACCTAGCACATTGTAGGTGCTCAATAAATGCTTCCTAATTCATTGGTCCCATCAATCTAAAGAAATTACTTTCTCAAATGACAAGTAACTTCTCAATTGAGATCTAAAGACCTTTTCTTGTTCTCCTTGACTTCTCTACAGGATTCTTCACTACTGGCCATCCCTCACTTTGTATACTTTTCCTCTCCTTTGGTTTCAGTGACATTTCTGTGTCCTTGTTCTTCTATCTATATGATGACTCTTAGTCTCCTTAGCTAGTTCACTGTCTACAATGCCACACAAGGAGGCTCTCCTGATCCTTCTCTTTATCGTTCATTCTCTCCCTTTTTAATTCTTTCATTCCTATAATTAGATTATCATTCCCATTATGAGAAATCCTATATTCATTTATCCAGCCCTAATCTCTCAAAGAGTGCTAGACCTACAGGAAAAAAAGTCTCCTCTTCCTTCCACCCTCCATTCCTACCCCCTCTCCCCTCCCCTCAGTGGTGAACAGTCAAGGTTACAATTATAGTACACATTTGTGTTAAGCTTGTTTACAGATTAGTTATTTTTGGTATGAGAGATAGGGAAAGAAATACATAAGAGATTTTTCTTTAAGAATTAAATGTATAGGGTGGCTAGGTGGATAAAGCACTGGCCCTGGAGTCAGGAGTACCTGGGTTCAAATCTGGTCACTTAATAATTACCTAGCTGCATGACCTTGGGCAAGCCACTTAACCCCATTTGCCTTGCAAAAATCTAAAAAAAAAAACCCAAAAAAGAATTTAATGTATAATTCATCAGATTCTGAAAGGTATTTTGTTTGTCCTTTTTGTAAATTCCACTCAAATATCAGACACCTACCAACTGTATTACCCTGCGGAAGTCATTTATCCCTGTTTGCCTCCGTTGCTTCATCTGTAAAACAAATTGCAGAAGGAAATTGCAAACAATTTTAATATATTTGCCAAGAAAATTGTAACTGGGGTCAGGGGAGAGTTAGATATGACTAAGAAACAATGGAACTGTCTTTTAAATGCATCTGAGTCCTATATTTATTACATTCTGATATCTAACTGTATTCTAAAATTCAATATGCCAAGGGCCGATCTCATCTTTTCCCTTTAAACTACCCCTCCTCCAAATACCTTCTTGACATAGCGATGATCATCCTTCTAGTCATCTGGGTCTAGAGCTTTAGAGCAATATTTGACATTCCCCATCACTAACATCATATCCAATTAGTTGACAAGTATTATTTACAAGATTCTACCTTCATAGCATTCTTCATATCTATCCCCTAATCATAGCACCATGACTAAGTTCAGGCACTCATCATCACTTCTTTTCTATACTATTGTCATAGCTTCTATATTGATCTCCCTACTGGAACTCTTCCTACTACCAATTGTAAGAGTAATAGGAGGAGGAGGAGGAGGAGGAAGAAGAGGAGGAGGAGGAGGAGGAGGAGGAGGAGGAGAAGGTAAGCACTGAGCACAGTGCCCCATCTATTGTTGTGTTCTTCAGTTATTCTATTCAACTCTATGTGACCCCATGGACTTATATGCATGGTGTTTTCCAGGCAAAGTTACTGGAGTGGTTTGCCATTTCCTTCTCTAGTATTTCCCTATTTTACAAATAAGAAACTGAAACAAATAAGGGTTAAGTGACTTACCAAAGGTCACACAATTAGTAAATACTTGCCTGAGGTCAAGTATAACTCAGATCTTCCTAACTCCATATCTGGTGCTCTGTTCCCTGCACAATGGTTAATAAATGGCATTGATTGTTCTTTTGATTTATTTTAATCCTGTGGCCCATCCTCCAAACACCTACAAAAATTATACAAGGCTTTGTTGTGACCATGCTTTTGCCTTAATGAAAAACTTGAGCCTAACTCTTTAGTTTACTATTTAAGAAGGGATTCAGGAAGTATGGCTATTACTTAGGGTCCCTGCCTTATTTCTCAATATTGTATTTCATGCCCCTATCACTAGCTGTTCCCCTAGTATGAGGCTGGAGGTCATGTCTCATAGTTCATCTCCATATCTTGGAATGTATTCCCTTATCACTTTTACTTTTTAGAATATTCTCTTGCTTCAAGATTAAGTTCAGGTTCAACATTTTCCATCATACATGCCCTTTGGGCAGCAAGGTAGTATAATCAATGAGTCCTCGACTGGGAGTCAGGAAGATCTGAATTCAAATCCTACCTCATATACTAGCTAGCCAAGTCAATTAATCTTTCTCAACCTGCTTCATTGTCTATAAAATGAAGTATAATATAATGGCACTTGATTTACAAAGCTCTATTGAAAATCAAATGAGATAATTTATAAACCATTTTGCAAAGCTAAAAGTGTTATATAAAAACTAGGTATCATTATTGTTACAACAACTAGTACTACTGCTCCTCCTCCTCCTCCTCTTCCTACTACTACTACTACTACTACTACTACTACTACTACTACTACTCTTACAACTGTTATTACCACTACCACTATTACTACCACTGAGCACCCTTCAAATGAAAGTGCCTTTACCTTCCTCAAATCTCATTAGAACATTTTATCTGTGTTTCCCCTTTGTTTTCATCAACCATTTTTATCTATAACTTGTCTGTGGTTTGATACCATACTTATACGCTGAATATACAGAGTATATACACTGAAGTTCAATGTGAGCAACTCCAAAGAACTGGAAATAAAAGATAATTTAAATGCCAATTTCTAATAGTGGTGGGAGGGACCATGTAATTTTTCATCTTTGTATTCATCTTCAAAGTCATCTCTAGTCATCCTAATCCATATCTTGCCTTTGGACCTAGATTAATCCAGAGAAGAAAATGAGGTTGGAGACTTTGCACAGTCTCCCCTCACTTAAATTCCTTCAATTAAATTGAAGTTCAAATTTATATTAATAAGTTTATTTTAAAAAGAAATATTTCTGCATAAGTGAGCCTTCTACATATACCTAAATTCTCATACTTTGAGGAGCTCAGTCACTTGATAATTGGCAAGTGAAACAGATTAAAAATATGGCATCTCAAATAACCTGCACTCCGCAATCCTATGAGGAAGAATGAGAAAGTATGTGCTCTAACAGAACACATTTGCTAAATCATTTTTATTGATGTTTTATTTTTCCAAATACATGATATCAAAGTTTTTCAACACTAATCCATATGCCTATGTATATTTTTAAGTTGCAAAATTTCCATCCACCTTTCATTTTCACCTCCCTTGCCTCAATGGCAAACAGCCAGATTACTTTTGTACATATATATTTGTGTTGAGCTTGTTTACAGATTAGTCATTTTTGGTATGAAGAATTAGGATTAAGGGAAAGAAATACATAAGAAATATTTCTTTTCAAAAATTGAATGTAGAATTTATCAAATTCTGAAGGGTTTTTTGTTTGTCCTAATAGGGTCTAATAGGGTTATCCTAACTCTCAGATCTGAGAGCAGCTGCATCTATCAGAGCTGATCATCTCACAATGTTGTTGTTAATGGTTACAGTGTTCTGGTTCTGCTCAGATCATGAGCATCAGATCCTCTAATTCCTTCCATGCTTCTCTAGAGTCCAATCAGTTATGGTTTCTTATAGAACAAAGTAGTCCATAATATTTATGCACCATAACTTGTTTAACTATTTCCCAATTGATGGGCATCTCCTTAATTTCCAATTCTTTGCCACTACAAAAAAAAAAAAAGGTACTATGAGTATTTTGGAACATATGGTAGTTTTCCCATTTTTTTATGATTTCTTTTGAATATAAGCATAGAATTGGAATTGCTTGGTCAAAAGAAAGATCAGTTTTATTGCTCTTTGGGCATAGTTCCATATTATTCTCCAGAATGGTTGGATCAGTTCACAACTCCACCAGCAATGTATTAATATCCCAGTCCTCCCACAAACTCTCCGACATTTTTCATTTTCCTTTTTTGTCATCTTAGCCAGTCTGATAGGTATGAGATGATATCTCAGAGTTATTTTAATTTGCAATTCTCTATTCAATAATGATTTGGAGCAATTTTTCATATGATTATAAATAATTTTAATTTCTTCAATTGAAATCTGTCTGTTCATATCCTTTGACCATTTATGAACTGGGGAATTACTTGCAACCTTATAAATTTATTTTTTGGGGGGGTAAGGCAATGGGGTTAAGTGAATTGCCCAAGGTCACACAGCTAAGTAATTATTAAGTATCTGAGGTCAGTTTTGAACTCAGTCCTCCTGACTCCAGGGTTAGTGATCTATCCACTATGCCACCTAGCTGCCCCAATCTTATAAATTTGATGAAGTTCTCTATATATTTTAGAAATGAGATCTTTATCAGAACTACTAGGTATGAAGATTGTTTCCCAGCTTTCTGTTTTTCTTCTAATTTTGGCAGAATTGATTTTATTAGAGCAATTTTTTTAATTTAATGTAGTCAAAAATCATTTATTTGGCAGTGTATAATGTACTCTATTTCTTGTTTGGTCATAAATTTATCTGCTTTCCATAGATCAGTTAGAGTATTACCATATATAGTTAGAGTATTACTTGACCTATTAATTTATCTATGGTGTCACCCTTTATATCTAAATCTTATACCCATTTTTGACCTTATTTTGGTATAGGGAGTAAGATATGGGTGTGTGCCTAGTTTTTGTCATACTATTTTCCAATTTTCCCAGTTTTTGTCAAAAGTGAGTTCTCATCCCAGGAGCTAATGTCTTTGAGTTTGTCAAATAGTGGTTTACTGTAGTCATTTGTTACTGTTTCTTTTGAATCTATCCTAATCTACTGATCCATTACTCTATTTCTTAACAAGTACCAAGCAGTTTTGAAGACTGCCACTTTATAATATAGTTTTAGGTCTGTTAGAGCTAGGACTTCTTCCTTTACATTTTTTTTATCAGTTCCCTTACTATCCTTGACCTTTTATGGCTCCAGATGAATTTTGTTACTATTTTTTCTAGCACAGTAAAATAATTATTTGGTAAATTGATTAGTATGACACTGAATAAGTAATTTAATTTGGGTAGAATTGTCATGTGGGGGTATAGGATGTGTTCAAGGAAAACTAGTACTTTTGGTTTGAGAGCTGCTTTCTGCCTTTGATGCCTACCTGAGTTACCTATTCTTCCCTGTGGTTCTAAGAAGCTGCAGCATGCACAGCAGTCATACCCTGGTAAACCATTTAGGCAGGTGGGCTAAACCAGGTTGAGAGTAACTGGGAGTCTCAAACTTATTGGTGAGTAGTGAGGGATGTCTACCCCAAGTGTGTGAAGTCTTCTGGTGGAAGGGGCAAAGGAGAACAAACCTTTCCAGTGGCCATGAATTCAGCTGAAGCAGGTGCTTGCAGAGTGTTTGGAGCTTAGTTAGACATTGAAGAAATAAATCACTGCATCTAAAGTCATCACCAGTTATCTTTCTGTCTTGCTTTGATAGATCATGATGACTTTGGAAGAGAGAGTGAGGCATTTGATTTCATGCAGCTCCACCTCACTTAAATCCAATTTATACATGCCACAAAAGACATCACTCATAACCATAAGTCATTGATCATATACCTCAAGTTGAAGTCAATCAGTCCCTAGATGAAGTTCCAACTGAAGAAGTGGTTTTCAATGCCATTAAGCTCCTTTCAAGTGGCAAGCACCTGGTACTGATTCCATTCCTACTGAGATCTACAAGATAGGAGGCTCCATTGCTCATCCAAAAACTATATGAAACTTTCCAGGTTATATGGCATAAAGAGGTTATCACTCAAGAATTAAAGGATGCTTCCATCATCTGTCTCTATACAGGCAAAAGAATAGATTGTCCTATGACAATCACAGTGGTATTTCTCTTTTAGTCATTGCTGGTAAGATTTTTGCCAGAGTCCTCAATAGACTGATCCTTCCCCTGGAACTCGGTCACCTTACTGAGAGCCAGTATGACTTCAGAAAGTCTTGAAGAACAGTCAATATGGAGTTTGCTGCCCAACAACTCCAGGAAAAATTCCAGGAATGGAACAGAGATCTGCATACAACATTTGTAAATCTGAATAAGGCCTTTCATACCATCAGTCTTGAGGGTTAATGGAAAATCATGACAAAATTTTGTTGCCCAGAGAAGTTCATCAATATTGTATGGAAATTTCATGACAGCTTGCACACCCATGCTCTGGATAGTGGACGATATCTCAAGATTTCCCAGTCATCAATGGAGTAAAACAAGGCTGTAGCTTTGCTCCCATAATTTTTAGCATGATGTTTTCAGCCACGTTATCAAACGACTTCAATAAAAATGAACATGGCCTCAAGGTCAGCTACCACACTGATAGCAAATTCTTTAACTTGAAAAGCTACAAGCCAAGACCAAAGTGGAAGGAGTGTTGGCACATTATCTTCTGTTTGCAGATGATTATGTATCTTTAATGTGCATGCAGAGACTACATTTATCTATGGAGGGGAAAAGCTCCTGGAGCTTGTTAGCTTCACACTATCTTGGCTCCACCCCAGAAGTCTCCCACAATGACAAAATCAAGAAACATTTGAACATTTTTATTTGTCAGGTATAATACTAAACCTTGAGAATACAAATAGAAGCAGGAAAAAAAAAAGAATCCCTTAGCCTGAGGAAGCTTATATTCTTAAAAAGAAGACAATGCACAAAAGGGAGCCTAAATTGGGGTAAAGGAAGAAGGGAAGGTACCAAAAAGAGAGCAACCATATGGGAACTGAAGTGATAATTGACCTGGTTGCCCTTAAATGTAGGTTCTGGGAGAAAAACTTCATTTTCCAATCAGAGAGAAGGGTCCTGGGATTAAAGAGTACAGAAAACTTTCTAATAAGAAGTTGAACTAATAGGAGGGGTGGGGGATTGATTTCAAGATGTCAACAAAAGAAGTTACAATATAAAAATATCTTTAAAAGCTAATGCAGAAAAAATTTTACCTGGAAACAAGGACAAAACCTTGTTCTTTGGAATAAATTAACTTCAGAAGTATAGTGGCAAGAGATTTCGGAGTAGGGGAAAATAATCAAAAATTGTATTCAAAACAATAGCAATGATGAGATATCAAACCAAACTTGTGGATATAGCCAAATCAGTTATTAGGGGGTTACATGAATAAATGCTTACATGAATAAAAAGAAAAAGAGGAAATCAATGAATTATGCATGCAACATGAACAATTTGGAAAAAGAAAAAAATTAAATATCTTCATTAAATACCAAATTAGAAATTCTGGCAAAGGAGAAATTAATAAAATTGAATGTAAGAAAACTTGTACTAATGAATACAATTAAAAGTTGGTTTTATGAAAAAAAAATACAATAGATAAATCTTTGGTTAATTTGATTTTTTAAAAAACAAAGAAGAAAAGCAAATTAAAAATATCAAAAACGAAAAAAAGATAAACTCACCACTAATGAGGAAAAATTAAAGTAATAATTTGGAGCTAATTTGCCCAAATGTTTACCAGTAAAGCTGAATTATAAGTGAAATGGATGAATATTTTATAAAAGTATAAATTGTCCAGATTGACAAAAAAGGAAATTAAAGCCCCAATAAAGCAAAAGAAATCGAACAAGCCATAAATGAACTTCATAAGAAAAAAATCTCCAGGGCCAAATGGATTTACAGTAAATTCTACCAAACATTTAAAGAACAATTAATTTCAATTCTATATAAATTGTTTGCAAAAATAGGCAAATTCCTATTATGATACCAACTGATACCTAACTGATACCTAAACCAGAAAGAAGCAAAACAAAGAAAATTATAGACCAATCTCTCCAGTGACTATTGATGCAAAAATGTTAAATAAAAATGTAGCAGATGTTATAAATGAATGAAAGAAAAACTTGCTAGAGTGAGAGAAAATTGTAGATTATTTCATGAACCTTGCAAGATACGGGTACCTCACCTAGCATGAGGCATGAGGTGATATTTGAACATGAGGTAATTTATGGTGTTCAGAAACTCTTTCCCCTCCCTCTTGGATTTTCATAGGCTCTCAGAATTTGAGTTACAATGTAAGAGATCCATCTATCCCATGACATGCCCCTAATATGATCTCCCCCACATTATATGACACATAATATGCTAATGAACCCCAATCATCACAGGGGGTGTGTAGTTTAATATTCAATTGCCTTATTGCACAAACTCAGTTGCATTAGGTCAAGATCTCTATGTTACTCTTGACCAGTTGAGAACCAGTAATGGGTTTGCCATCTCTGGAATGGGATTAGTAAAACTTTCCCAGTTTTGTGATTGGCTGGGCCATTCCTCCATTGTAATGGATTCTCTAGGCCCCCCCCCCACACACACACACCCTACATTTCTCATAGCAGAGATTACAGGAAGCTGTTACTAGGATAATGCACTGTGAAAAGGTAGAATTTATACCAGGAATGCAGGGATGGTTCAATACTAGGAAAAAAAAATCAGCATAATTGACCATATCAATAACAAAATTAACAAATCAAATGATTATTTAAATAGATGTTGAAAAAGCTTTTGACAAAATATGGCACGCATTCCTATTAAGAACAGGAGAGAGTATAGAAATAAATGGAGTCTTCCTTAAAATGATAAGCATGATTCCTTAAATTGATAATATATCTATCCAAAACCATTAGCAAGCATTATATGTAAAGTAGATAAGCAATTTCCAATATGATTGATGGTAAAATAAGGATGCCCATTATGACCACTATCATTCAATATTGTATTAGAAATATTAGCTTTAGGGGCAGCTAGGATAGGAGCAGTGGATAGAGCACAGACCCTGGAGTCAGGAGAACCTGAGTTCAAATCCACTCAGGCACTTAATTACCTAGCTGTGTGACCTTGGGCAAGCCACATAACCTCATTGCCTTGCAAAAAAAAAAGAAGAAATATTAGCTTTAGCAATAAGAGAAGGAAAAGAAATTGAAGTAATTAGAAAAGGTAATGAGGGGGCGTCTGCAGTGGATAAAGCACCGGCCCTGGAGTCAGGAGGACCGGGGTTCAAATCTGATCTCAGACACTTAATAATTACCTAGGGCAAGCCACTTAACCCCATTGCCTTGCAAAACCTAAAAAAAAAAAGGTAATGAGGAAACAAAACTTTCACTCTTTGCATATGATAGGTATACTTAGAGAATTTGAGAAGATCAAATAAAATCTATTTGATATAATTAACAACTTTAGTGAAATATCAGTATATAAAATAAACCCATATAAACCTTCAAAATTTCCCTATATAACAACAAAGTCCAGTAGCAAGAGATAGAATTGGAAATTTCATTTAAATTAACAGTAGACAACATAAAGTACTTGGGACTCTACCTGCCAAGGAAAACCCAGAACCTATAAGAATACTATTACAAAACCCTTTTCACACAAATAAAATCAGATCTAAGCAAAAAATATCAGTTTCTCATGAGTGGACTGAGATAATATACTAAAAATGATAATTCTATTTAAATTCAATTAAATATCCAGTGCTATGCCAATCAAACTACCAAAAATTATTTTACAGAGCTAGAAAAATAATAAAATTCATCCAGAGGAACAAAAGATCAAGAATATAAAGGAAATTAATGAAAAAATGCAAAGGGAGGTAACCTACCAATACCAGATCTAAAACTATATTATAAAATAGCAATCAAAAATTGTATAATACTGGCTAAGAAATAGATCGATGGGACAGATTAGATACAAGAGAAACAGTAGCATGTAACCTACTGTTTGGTAAACCTGAAGATTCCAGCTTCTGGAATAAGAATTCACTATTTGAAAAAAAAATTGCTGGGAAAATTGGAAAATAATATGGCAGAAACTAGGCATAGACCAACATCTCACAACCTATACCAATATAAGGTCAAAATGGGTACATTACTTGGACATAAACCAATTAGGAGAACAAAGAATAGTTATAAATATTATAAATTCCAAAGTGGATAATTTTGATTTCATTTAATTAAAAAATTGCGCAAATTAAACTAATGGAACAAAGATTAGAAGGAATGCTGAAATGTAGGAAATAATTTTCACAACTAGTGTTTCTGATAAAGGACACAATTTTTAAATAAATAAGGAACTGAATTCAATTTATAAAAATTATAGGACCAAGGTCCTATAGGTCCAAGGATATGATCAGACAGTTTTCAAATGAAGAAATTAAAGCTATCTATCTATATCTATCTATCTATCTATATCTTTTGAAAAAAATACTCTAAATTATACTGACTGAGAAATGCAAATTAAAATAAGTGCAAGGTACTACCTCATACCTATCAGATTGACTTTTAAATGACTTTTAAAAATTTATTTTATGTTATTTCTCTCTTTCTCATGGTTCCCCCCCTTTGTTTATAATTCTTTCATAAATTACTAATATGGAAATATGTTGCACATGATTGTACATATGTAACCTATATCAGATTGATCACTACTATTTGAAGGGGGAAATTAAGGAAGGTTAGTAGAAAAATGTGGAACTCAAAAGCTTTGAAAAACAGGAAGGTTGGAAATTATCTTTGCTTGTAATTGGAAAAAATAGAAGAAAATAACAAACACAAGCAAAAAAAAAGTCTCAATAAAAAAGAAAACGAAAAAGTTTGGGGTAGGTTTTGTCTACTACAAATTTAAGATGAATCCAAGGTGTGCGAAAATAGCCACTAAAGCTAATGCTAGCTTGAACCTCATTGAAAAAAGTCAACAAATCCAAAAGGAAAGAGGTCAAGTCATGTCAAAAATCATTCATAAGAGCCTATTCAAAGCACAGTGATAAACCTTGGGTTTACAAAGAAATAAAGGAAAAAATGTTTCTTGCCCTGTAGATCAGAGTCTAATGGCAAAACAACATACAAATAATTATGCACAAACAAGAAATATAAAATATGGGATAGATTAGAGATAATTTCAGAGGGAAAATGCTCAGATTAAGGTGGACTTCAGATGAGATTTGAAGGAAGTCAGGGAAGATGATAGTCCTGGGAACCAAATTTTAGGACAATAACTGATAAACAGGACAGAGCAGGGCAAACAGCACGATAATAGAACCTTGTGATAATGTGAGTTTTGATGTTGGAAAGTTTCCTAAATATTAATGCCACTTATTAGTGATATGAGGAAATGTTAAATTCTTTCTCATCATGTTTTTAGACTAGATGCCTGCAGATGTCTTTTCTAACTCTCATGTTCTATGTAATTCTGGGTCTGATTCTGCCACACAGCTAGTTTGTGGAAAATTTAATTTCATTAAAAATGGAAATTATTGGAATAATGACTTTTATTTAGATTATTAAGTATTAAATTGCTCATGCAGACTTAGCATTTACCTATTTACATGAGTCTGACGGGACCCACAATGGGTTTCAGATTCCTCAAATGAAAAATGGAGTTAATTATATGTGACAGTGATTACTCTGACCCAACACATATCTGAAGGACAAGTGTGTAACATTTTGACTCCACCCCAATAATTTTATGATACATTTAGGAGGACTGGGAAAGGAGCATAGTCTGGTCTCTTCCATTAGTTAGTCAATTTGAATTTTAATGAAAGGCCTATACAACAATGGAGGTCTTTAATAAGGGCAAGTGTGGCAGCTTAAGGTGCTACACAACAAGTATTTTTGGGTATCTAAGGAGAGGACAGGATACTAAGGCAGGGGGAATGACTAGGCTGGATACAGGAGAGGTAAGATATCTCACAATTTGTCAACTCTGGAGGAGAGGTTTGGGAATATCCACAAAATAATTAGAGATTGGAATGACAAAGTCTGGACAATGCTAAGCAATTCATTAGCTTGAGAATGGAGACCAGGGAAGCTTCAGTCAGTTCTCAGTTAACTGATTTTGTCACGCTCAAGACCACATGAATGTATTCCCCCAAGTAGAGAGACCTAAGAACCCCAGTTCCATTTAGCCTCTTAACACACAAATTCATTTTCCCAATGGAATCCTTATTTCAAAATTATAGCAAGAATAAACCTATTGACATTCCATTCAACACTTCAGGGGAAAATCCCCTTAATACTCTCTGAATCTTTGAGGAGAGAAGAGGAGAGGAGAGGAGGGAGAGAGAGAGAGAGAGAGAGAGAGAGAGAGATTGAGAGAGAGATTAAATTCAGTTTAACTCATTTCCTAAATAACTTGAGTTCAGGTTCTAGAATCAAAGTCCCTCCTTGGGCTAGCTTCCTAGGACATTAGCTTCTCAGGTCTTACCTATGAGTTAATTATAACATTTGGCCAGCAATCCTGGGTCCTAAGGTGAAGATGGCTCAAACTCCTGAGTCCAGGACTCCCACTCCCTGGAACTAGTAAAGCACAAAACCTCAAGCCTGCTTCTCAGACCTACAAGATTTAAAGGAAGGAGGAAGTGCCTTTAGATGTGTTTGTTCCAAAAGTTACATCCAACTCTAAGACCCTCTCTACCATAACATGCCAGTAATTTTATGGGGTTTTCTTAGCAGAGATATTAGAGTAGTTTGGCATTTCCTTCTCCAGTGAATAAAGGCAAACAGGTTAAGTGATTTGCTCATGGTAACGCAGCTAGTAAATGTCTGAGATGGGATTTGGATTCAGACCTTTCTGATTTTAAGAGCAATGCTTTAACCACTGAATCACCTAGCTGCTTATGATGGAATGGTGGGATGCCAACTCTTCCACAATTATTATGTGATGTAAATTAGTCAATGAATGAGTCCTTTAATGCTCTACATTGATGAAAGAAAATGGGTCTCATTTGGGTAGATATAGAGATATATCCAGTTTAGACTATACCCACAACACAATAGGCTAGCACAAAATATTTCCTCTCAGAAGCAAGCCCCAGCATCTCCCAAGTGGTACCACCATCTTTGGTGATCAGGGCATGCATTACAATCTCATTATTGATGTAGTACAGATATTTCCTTCCTCCAGGTGTGCAGTTGACTCTCTGGATTTTGCCACCATGACTTGTCACTGTGGAACTTACCTCAGTGCATAAGACCTCTAGAACATTCTTTCATAATTCTGTCCCCTTTCTCCACTGATGAGTTTCTTTTTAGAATGGATTCAAGCCAGTCCTGCTTCACTCACCTCTCATTCTTCTCTCCTTCACTCTCCAGGCTGCCACCAAACCTCTTTATGTCTCACTCCCCCCCCCCCCACCTTTTCAGTTTTCTTTTATACATTGTCTTCTCCTGGGACAATATAAGCTCCTTGATGTCAGGTACTATCTTCTTGTTTGTATTTATATCCCCAGCACTTAGCACAATGTCTGTTACATAATAAATATTTGGTAAATAAATGATTGTTGCTTACTTTGAAGTATATTTCTTGACTCTTTAGACTGATCCCTTTAACACAGTGAAGACAAGGACAAAAGTGAAGAAAAACTGTTTAAATGACTGATGAGTCAATCAAGTACAATCTGTGGCACCAAGAAATGCCTACATATTCTGAGTTTATTCTGACCTTGTCTTCTCAAGATTGTTATATTCCAAGGACTGGGGTTTGCTTACTCTGGATTAGAGTATTTGTTTACTTCATTGTAAACTCCCATACTAAAATCTTGATTTAGGAGTGTGCTCTAAATGTTTAAATACTAACTGGGCAATGGTAGGGGGAGGGAGGTGGAGGAGGAGGAAGTACACAAGATACACTTTAAAGTTTAATTTGCATTATTAACATTTTTACTTTCTATAGACTAGAGACAAACAATAAAACAATAAATCAAGTCCTGATTTATATTTATTTCTGAGGTGTAGATGCTCACAATGAAAATGTTAACAATAGACTTCTCTAGTCACTAAAAGCACAGCTTTTACTTTAGGTCACTAAGAATTTATTCTACAAAATTCTAGGAAGATACGGTTTTCTGAGGCTCTTGTGTTTGCTTCTTCATCCTTTGAATTAGAATCATTATGGAAACTCAGTGTGAGAGTGAAGTAGTCTTATTGTATGTATCCTCAATATCTTTCTTCTCTGTACTAAATTGTTTTGCCTCCTTTCACCATTCTATTAGACTCAAATTAGTGTGAGTTTCCATACCTTAAATCCAGATAATATTTGCACTGCCCATTTCACAGCATGATTGTGGGAAAAAATGCTTTGGAAAGAAAAAATATTACATAAATGTGATTTATTAGTAGCATTTCATCATAAAATCAAGGAATTCTGCTTTTTCCTCATTGATGTACTAGTATCCTATTGTTCATTTTGAGTTTCATCTTTGCCCATGATAGGAAAATGGACTAAGTCAAACATATTTCCTAAATTTGATTGAATGAGATAAGCATTTATGAATTTATCACTTGCTTTATAATTTGACTTTAGTATCTTGGATTCTTTTTTTTAATAACCACTGAATCAATGAATAATTGAAGACATCGCCTCAAGATTCCCTGATCCCACTAAGACCCTATGATTACTGTCTGATGCCAAATGACATTTGCAAAATGTGCAGTGACTAGAAGGGAATTTGTCTCATTTTCAAAATCTAAGTCTAAAAACTATCTTGGAGGGAGATTTTCAACACTTTGTATAAAATCATCTCTTTCCACATATGGAAGTCTAAAACCCATCACTATCAGGACCAAAGCCTTTTTCCTCAGTATGCACTAAAATCTTTCAACAAATTTTCATTACTTCCCTGGTGTCCCACAAAAGTAGACTGCAAATTGGAATGATAGATTATGATGTCCTAAATCCTGATCCAGGGAATGCATTATAGGATCATAAATGACAATGCTGTAAATAACCATTTATTTAACAGCCAAATTCTAGCCATAGAAATTTGAATGAGGTCGATGCTATGATTTATTCTGAAAAATTGCTATGCATGAATGAAGCCATTTTTAGTGGAGAGAGAGAGAGAGAGAGAGAGAGAGAGAGAGAGAGAGAGAGAGAGAGAGAGAGAGAGAGATTTTGGAGATATTGTAAAGGAACTTTTCATCTTGTACATGGCACTGTCCCCCCCCCCCCCCCGCCCCCGGGTAAATTGCTAAGTATAAGGTATGGAAGACTGAATCATCTTCTAAAATGAAAAAAAAAAACAAAGATTTTTGGATAGGATTAAGTTTAGAGTTATACACAAATAGAGAGATATTATGACCCTTAATCCAAAGTAACATTTGAGGATGTGGCAGCCAGCCAGGGTGTACCTAGCAATGTCATCACTGAAAGTCTGAAGTAAAGCAGGATATCCTTGTACAAACAGGTTTTCTCCCTTGTAAACACTCCATGAGCAAGTTCCTTAAAATTTTAATAATAGTTGTTTTTATTTCAGCATGAGTAAAGTTATAGTTACTGATTTTAGAGGACAGGAGGCTTTGAGGATCCCACCCTCAGCAACTAACATTGGGAGAACTCCAAAAAAATCCAGACAGATGGATTTAAAGGAGCATTGCTGATTTGTGTAAAAATTTCCTGGAAGTCTGTCAAGGAGTTTTCCAACTAAAATTAAGTTTATAATATCTGAGGTGAACATATGTTGTGCCTAAATTGTTTCCTTCTTTCTAAGGTGAATGTTCATGTTGGTATAAAGATTGAAGAGAGCAAAATGAGTGTGGTAGTAATATAGGAGCAATAAAGACCTTCATCCACCTGTCTCATTTTAAGAAGGTTGTGTGATGTTAAAAAAAAAAAAAGGGAGAATAGGTCCCAATCTTAGCTCCACCTAAGTTTGATTAATTTTTTTCTTTACCTAGAAAATGGATTTTTTTTCATAATTATAGTACCTATATGGCAGAGTTTTTGCATGAGATGGAGCATGGAAAGTACTACAGGCTATTAATAATCACAACAAAAATGCTCTCATAATCTATTGATAAGAGAAATGAAAAATAAAACAATTCTGAGGTACAATCTCATACCAATCAGACTGACTAATATGACAGAAAAGGAAACTGACAAATGTTGGAGGAAATGTGGAAAAATTGGAATATTAAATGCATCTATAGAAGAATTTGGAACTCTGCCTAAAAGAATATAAAACTGTGCATATCCTTTGACTTGGAAATACCATTACTAGGTCTATATTCCAAGATTATTAAAAAAAGGGGGGAAAGCTCCTATGTGATATACAAAAATATTTATAGCACTTTTTTTTGGTGGGAAAGAATTAGAAATTCAGAAATTAGAGAATGACTAAAGAAGTTGTGGTATATGATTGTGGTGGAAGACTTTTAAGCTATAAGAAATTTAAACAGGGATTGTTTCAGAAAATCTGGAAGAATTTATATGAACTAATCCTAATTGAAATGAGCATAATCAGGAGAATATTGTACACAACAGTAATAATTTTATAATAATAAACTGTGGGAGACTTAGTTGCTTAGCTACTCTACCCAACAATGATCAAGAACATATCTAGGGTAGGGTGAAGGGAGGGGAAAAAAGTGGAAAAAAGAAAATTACATAGAAACTATTATATAATAAAAAGTAATAACACAATGTATATAATAGATTTGCAATTTCATATGCGATTATCTTTTTTTCTTCTCCTATGTTATGGAAGTATTTGTTATTTCATAAATTAATTTTCAAAAAATTCTAAAGGACGCATAATGAAAAATGATATCTACCTCCAGAGAGAGAACTGATAAACCCTGGCTGGATTGTTGTTATTGAATGCAACATCACTAATATGGAAATATGTTTGCATGACTTCACATGCATAATTGAGATCATATTTCTCAGTGAGTGGGCAAATGGAGGGAGGTAGAAAATTTGCAATTCAATATTTTTTAAAAAGTAGGTTAAACTAGATGTAACAAAAATAAATACAATAGAAAGCAGTCAATTTTTAAAGTTTATTCTTTGTTTTTTTAATTACAAGTAGAGATAATTTTCAATATTCATTTTAGTAAAATTTTCTCTCTCCCTCCATTCCCTCCCCCCTCCCCAAGACATCAAATTATGTAATGTAAGTTATATAGGCACAATCATTTAAACATATTTCTATATTAGTTATGTGGCAAAATAAGAATCAAAAAAAGGGAAAAACGCAAGGAAGTAAAAACAAATAAAACAGTGAAAATAATAGAAAAAAGTCAATGCTAATATATGGTTTTCATAGGGATCTTTATGGATGGAGTTTGATACCACTGATTCATCTAACACCCTCATTAAAATCATGAAGTAAGAAATCCAGTCACATATCCAGCAGTACATAATAATATGTAGTTGATCAAGGATTTGATGCCTGATCATTTATTTGACTGTGATATCAGAGTAGATAGATTAGAAGATAGTGTTGCATAATGAAAAGACCACTGGATTTGAGAGCAAGAGTCCTGATCTTTAATCCTGACCTTTCAATTAAGTAGAACCCATTAATTTAATTGGCACAACAGTTTTCTGAACTATCAAATGGAGATATTAGATTAGGTAATCTCATAGATCCATTCTATTCTTCTCACTTTTTTTTGTTTGTTTCTTCAAATCTCAAAGCATCACTAACTTCCACTTGCCCAATTCTAATTTTTATAGAATTACTTTCTTCTTGAACTTTTGTACCTCTTTTACTATTTAGTCAACTCTTTTTTTTTATGGTTTTGGGTTTTTTTAGGTTTTTGCAAGGCAAATGGGGTTAAATGGCTTGCCCAAGGCCACACAGCTAGGTAATTATTGTCTGAGACCAGATTTGAATCCAGGTACTCCTGACTCCATGGCTGGTGCTTTATCCACTATGCCACCTAGCCACCCCATTTTATTTTCTTTGGCTATTTTTTGTACCTCTTTTGTCAAACTTTTCAGAATTTTCTTATATCACTCATCTCTTTTCCCAATTTTACTCTACCATTCTTGTTTGATTTATAAAATCATTTTTGTTCTGCCAATAATTCTTATTGAGCTTATGTAATTTTCATTTTTTCCTTGAGGTTTTGCTTATAATTCTTTTCATGTCATTGTCTTCTGGGTGTCTTCATCATCTCTGTTTTCATTATAGCTTTTTATGGTTAGAGGTTTTTTGGCATTTATCTTATTTCTTCCCTTTGTATTGATTTTGACCTTTATGTTAAGGTTGGACTTTTCTTACCTGGGGGTGGAGGGAATCACATAAGGCACTGTAACAAGTTTCAGGATTTTTTCTACTGCTGCTTTCATAGCTATTTCTGGGGCTTGATAAATTTTCAATGCTTCTAAACTGTTGTGATTCCAGGAGAGGTGCAATCACTACTGCCTTTGTCCATGCTCTGGGCTTTGCTCTGGGAAGGACCACATTCCCCTCCCATTGCAAGCATTCCTCTCTGCCCTGGAGCTGGAAACTGTGTATAGGCAATGGAGTTGCCAAACAGTGCTTTGATATGTGCCTAGGGCTAGCACAGGGATCTCCTTTAATCTTTTTCTGATTAGTTGTTCTCCTTTTACTTTCTCTGGTCAGAGAGTTCTAAAAGTAGTTTTTATTCTATTGCAACTGCCTCCAAGGTCCACAGCTGGTGTTGCACCATGTAAACTGTGAGTCTCCCCCCAGCTTATGTCACAGATCTCTCCTTCCAACCTTCAAAGTTCTCTAGGGCTGAAAAAATGTTTCATCCTATCCTTTTGTTGCCTGTGCCACTCCAGAATTTATTTTGTAATGTTAAATTTGAAAGGGAATATTGTGACAACTGTGTTATGGTGCTCCCTTCTTCTACTTCACCATCTTAGAGCCATTCATCTCATAAATCCATTCCAAAGTCATAGACCAGCACAATTAGAAATGATCTCACATATAATCTAACCAGATTCCTCCTGAAAAAAAATATCCCATTGACAACACCTCTGGTAATTAGTCTGTCCCCACTCCCCACTTTCCATACATACTGTATCTTGAGGTAGACCATTATACCTTTGAATAATTCCAAGTATAATGAAGCTTTTCTTTACTTTGAGCTCCTATTTGTCTCCTTTCTTCTTCATATTTCAGTTGTAGTTCTGCCCCCTGGATCTAATTCTTCCTTCACATGATAAGCTTCCAAATATTTGAAGATCATAGGATCATGCCCCCTTAAATATTCTCAACTGTAGAATACCTGCCCTCTCTATTGTATAGGGATATTGTGAAGATAAAATAAAACCATAGAGATGAAAGAACTTTGAAGAAGTCAAAGGTACCTTATGAAAATTAGGTATTAATGTAGCCCTAGGCAATATCACCCATCCATCTTAAAGTTATACTTGTAAGCAAAGGTAAATTGCCCATTTTCAAACTTGAAGGAAAGACAATATATGTCTTTATAGAATGGTCTCTTAGGGTAATTTTTCATAAGACAGCATCCCTATTTCTAACAGTGAGCATGGAAAATGTTATACACAAATTCCAAACTTCATTGAAACATATCCACACTTGGTTAGGTGCTTTTGATTCTACAGATACTGATGTCCAATCATGGAGGCAAATGAATTATTCTGAATATATCTACAAGAGCTACTTGACTTTGGATAGGTAGAGAAGTTCAGTTTAATTTGAGATTCAAGTTTTCTTATACAATTCAAGGTGAAAAGCTCCATATCATTGTCTACTGTTGCCAGATTTCTATTCCATTGTTGGGGAATGTACTTCCATTGGCAGAGTTTATCAGATAGTGGGATACCTTACTCTTGATCATGAGATCTGTCTGTCTCATTTTCTAGCCCCTAGCCAAAGGCCTAAACTACTGCCAAGGAGGACAGATCAAAAAAAAAAAAGATTAGAATTGGAATGCTTTCTGATTGTATTTGGAAATTTGGTAAGCAATAAAAAGGAAAATGGGAAATCATCGCTAACGTTTGAGAGACTTGATTATTAAATCCTCAATGTGAACATTAATACCCTAGAGAGCAGCAATGTAAGTCAAAGCTTGATTGGTTGCCTTGTTGATTATTTAGACTTAAGAAAGTATTGATTATACAGATTAAACTTAATTGATTATTAGATTTTTATGCCCTAGTACATGGTCAATTTTTGTATAAGTGCCACGTACTGCGAAAAAGAAAGTATGTTCCCTTCTATCCCCATTTAATTTCCTCCATAAGTCTATCATGTCTAGGTTTTTCTAGATCAAACTTAAAATGCAAGTGCATACCTTTTATTAATGGTAATGTTTGTTCCAAATAATAACAACAACAACAATATTAATAAATTTGCATTTATATGCCACTTTTTAGTTTGCTAATGCTTTGTACCCACTGTCTCATTTAGGCCTTATAATACCCTTGCATCTGCATCATCTTTATTGGGGGTGAATTTAAAATACCAAGTTTTTAACTAAGATTCTTAGACTACTACAAATTATGGGATATAAACCAAAGATAACATAAATTATAAATAGGCATTTTTAATTTGTACCTTCTTCATAATAATCCTTTGAGGCAAGCAGAGTATTATTATTTCCATTGAGAATCTGAGAGATTTATTCTCATTTTGTATTTGTCCAATTGTATTTTCTAAGGTTTTGTTTTCTTGTTGCAAGGTATTAATTGTCTCTCCCAAATTTTCCAGTTGATTTTAAACTCCTTCCTTATTTCTTCAAGGAAGTCTTTCTGTGCTGAAGACCAGATTGTATTCTCCTCAGAGGTTCCAGGTCTCTCTGAGTTAGGGTCTTTCCCTTCCAAGAATTTTTCTATGGATCCACCTTTCTGCTGACCCTTCTTCATTTTGCTGAGACCTGAGTTGGGGAGGGGCTGGTTCCCGGGGCTTGGAATTGCTAAAGGCTTTACTCACTGAGTGAAGTTTCCCTGGCTGGCCAGTAGGAGGTGCTGGTTGCTTTCTCTGGAGTGTCTGTGACCTTGGTTGAGGCCTTCTCCCTTTCCTTGAAGGGAGTAATTGAAGCTATTGAATTCTTTTGCCTTCACTCAATGGTGGGCTTTACCCTGGCCTGAGGTCATTCCTCAGCTGGGCCGGTGGGCCTGAGGCAGAATTAGTTTACATTTGTTTGTAAGGGAAGAAGTGTGAATTGTAATGGGACTCAGACCAGAGGGGCCCAGGGATGGTGTCAGAAGCCTTCTTGCTCCAGAACTCTCCGCCCCACCCCCAGCCCTGTCCGACATCTCCCCGGGGCAGCTCCAACACCAGCGCCTCCTCTCTCCCCGAGGACTCATGCTCCCGCGTTCCAGCCCCACTGCTGATCCAGCAAGTCCAGCTCTCAGGCCCTCAGACTCCTGGTTCCAATTCAGCTGTTGATCTGGCTGATCCAGGGCTGATCCAGGGCTGATCCTCCCTCTGAGCCCAGAGTCACCCACCCGAATTCGGCCAAAGCTGCTGCCAGAGACAAATCCTGAGGTAGATATTCTTTCTCCTGGCTTTTCTTTCTGGGTTTTGTGGGTTGGATTTCTTTTAAGAGGTTTATTTCATGTGATAGATGGGGAAGAGATCAGGAGACTTTAGAACTGTACCTGTCTTCTCTCCACCATCTTGGCAGGAAGTCAGAGTATTATTATTCCCATTTCATTTTTATCAAAGTCCCATGAGATAAGTGCCACTATTATCTTCATTTCAAAGATAATAAATCGGAACCTCAAAAAGATTAAATGAGCTAATTGTCCTAGAGCTAAGAAATGTTGGAGTCAAGATTTCAAGCCAGTTCAGCTAATATTGAGTTGAGGGATTTTTTTTATTAAAACTAACCCCAAAATTCATCTACTGTACCATCTGAAAGCTTGAAGAAGGACAGTGAACACTGCATGTTATTGTCAAAAATGACATGAGTGGGTGCCTTACACATTTGATGTTTTTTTTTTCCCTCCACTCCTCAGGAGAAAAAAATTCCCAAGCCATTGGAAGGTTTGGGGTACCATTTTTTCCATTTCTTGACTCTTGACCAAAGGATTTACTCTAATCTGGCTGCATTTGGACAAGTCCAAAGGGGTTCTTGGAAGGGGAGAAAAAGGATCAGACAAACATTATCAAGTCTTTCCATAGAATGACTGTACTTTCTATATCCTTACCTGACTGAGAATCCAGATAAAGGGAATTTTAAGTACAAGGAAACAACTTACTGGTCAACTAATTTATTCTTTGGAATTCACTGGTCCCCACAGCCAAAAGGCTCCTCTCTAGGTTAGGAAGTTGGCTCAACAAGAAGAACTTTTAGTCTTTAATATCTGTCATGTTAAGCACCATTTATAATAAACTGAAGAGCACAAATTGCATGTTTATATTATTGGGGTAATTCCAAATTTCCTTAAATTGTATCTGTTGTTCTCCACTTTAACATCAGTCTAGAGAGACAGCATGTTGTGTAGAGGATAAAGAGCTGTATTTGATAGGAAGATGAAGTGTACTTTGCTGTTTATGGTCACCCAGTAGATATAATCTAGTAGACTAATAGTTGCATTCACTCAAGAACAAGGACTATTTTGGCCTTTCTTTTTATCCCTATGGCTTAGCAGTACTTGGTGGGTATTTAATAAATGTTAGTTAACTGAGTGAACTGATTGACTCAGATCATTCCACTAACTGGTACTGGGAAGGCCAAAGTAGTAGGATGTAGAGATGACCCAAACAACCCAAACAAACATTCTGAATCTCTGTCATTATGCTGGTTGCAGGTATCAGTACTCTGAATGCTTATCTCATCTGGCAGCTACCTGTCTGTTGCCCCTTGTGAGACTGGTTCCACCTGACCTTCCCTTTGAGCAGTCTTAGAGTGTTTGCCTGAAACATTGAGATAAGGTAAAGTTGATTCAGTCCCATTCTTTAAGCTTAACTTCATTTTTGTTTTCCTGGATTTTAACTCCAAAAGCACAGATTAATTGAACAAACAATAGCATCTTTTAAGTCCTCATTATGTGCCAGGCACTATGAGAGGAAATGGGGAATATGAAAATAAAAATTTGACTAAATTGCCTTTAAGGAGCTAACATTCTCTCATGAGAGAAAAAAAATATCTATAAAGAAATACATAAAAAATTGAAGGTAAGTTTTGCCTGGAGGAGGGCACTGGTATGTGGCAGGATAATCATGAAAGATTTTAAATAGACAAAAACATGTTTGTTTGTTGTTTTTTAAATCAAATACTTTGGTAGAAGTTTAAGAACATGAACAGGTGAAAGTTGTCCCATTCAACATACATTTAATTCCCCAAGTTTCTCCTGTGGCAGAGTAAAAATATTTTCAGGGTTAGATTCCCCAGTATTTCCTTGTCTTAAGAACCAGTTATTCAAGCCTTTCCTGACTTGTTAACAAATGCATTAAATAGGAGAATTCACCAGGAAATGGTTCATATCAAGCCAAATTTAGTAAGAGTTACCCTTGAGTGTTTCAGAACAAAAATTGTATCCCAGTAAGTTTTTTACAGTATTGAAATCAGTGAGCACATAAATTAAAACCAGTCAGCCACACTGAAACTGTTTTCCTTGGCTTAAAAGAACAATTGGTTTGTTAGAGCTGTCTGAAGTGATGAAGGTGCAATCTTTTCTCTCCAGTAGGTGGGTAGACTCCATGACTTCTTGAGATTTCTTCTACTGCTAGTTTTTCTTCACTTTGCCATATCAAGGGAATCAGGTATAAATATGGCATAAAAACACATTTCTACAAAAACTTAATGGACATGTTTTGGTGTGAAATGAAGAATATTAGGAAAGACTAAACTCAAACCCTGGCTCCTTGTCACCTTAGATCAAACCCTTGACCTCTCTGGGTTTCTGTTCTCTCTCCTATCTAAAAGATGAAAATCATAGACAAGTAACCTTTAAGGCAAGGAGTTTCTTAACCTTTTTGTGTCCCAGACTCATTTGACAGTTTGGGAAAGCCTATGGTTCCTTCTTAAAATAAAATATTTTAAATTCAGAAAATAAAATGCATAGAAGTTCAAAGGAAGCATCATCTTGAAATAAAGTTACCAAAATATTTAAAAATAAATTCATGCCCCTAAGGCTATGAAGCCTGCTCTCAGCTACTGGCTAGCCATAAGTCTGATCTTCTGTCATATGATAATGACCTCCATTAAATGGCAAAGGCAATCTATATTTTTTGGATCTTACTTGAAAGGTTGTGATATCATTTTCTTGAAGCCTGGGACAAGAGCATTCTAGGCAGTGGCAAGAAAAGAACTGATAAGGACTATTTCTTTCCTTTGTTTATAAGAATCATCTGAACATGGGCACAGTTTGTATTATACCACTGAGTAAACCTCCCTATGTCATTATAGCCCACATGAGGCATTTACCCCAATACATGAGCAGCTGTTTCAGAGTTCCCATAACTTCAGAATGAGATATGATTTATGATTTAGAAGGCCTCAATTTTTTGACTTAGTACACAGAAAAAATTCCTGTTCCTAGTTAACACATCAGTAAGAATGATAATTTAATGAAGCAGTTTTCCTGATGTACCATTTTTACTTACAATGCAACAAATTGCTTGAAAAATTTGCAGCTTGGGATGCATTTCACATTTGCATTTTGATGCCTTGCTATTGCAATATGGAGGATGGAGTTTTTACATTTAAATATTGCAAGTCTTTAGTTATATGTGTTTTGCCAGCCAGGTCCTCCCATTTCTGATCTTTATCCTTAATATGTATCGTTTTGCCTTACTCTGAGGTCTCAGAGTCTGGGTCTACTTTCAGCACTGTTTTCTTTAAAAAAAAAAAAGTTTCTATATTCCTAGTTCTCAACAACAGATTCAAGATACTTTTGATTTGGGACCTTTAACATTTAATAGACTTTAATTCTTTTATAGAGTTTCAAGTTTGGAATGTGCATTATTTTTTGGTGAGAGGTCTAGGGGGAAAGAAGCAGATGAGAGGCTTAGGAAACCAAATTGGGCTCTTGACATAGTGAGTCATTTCCTCAATAGCACTAATTCATGAACTGGAAATAAAATGCATTTCACACAAACATTTCCCCTGCTGTTGAACAGAAAATGTGTAATCACCAAAGGAAACATCACTTGCCATGACATATAGTTGATCTGTTCAATTAGGTATTTTCACCTTCAAAAACAAAAAGCCCCCTTCAACACATTTCTCAAAAATACATGATCTGTTTATAATTCTTCAGATGTGAAAAAGGCTTTTGGGGAAATAGATCTTTTCCTGGGAGTGCCTTCACTGATTCTCACTCTTCTTTCATATTTAATTTGACTGAATTCAACTTTTCTTATCAATTACAAATGATAAATTTTGCTTTCTAAAGGGCAGTAAGAATACAGATCTGACTTTCTGAGACAGATCTGAGACTTCCTGAGCCTCAAGAAAACTTCTCAGATGTTGAATACATCAACAGCATCCTGAAAGAAACATTTATAGTAGAAATAATGAAATTAAAGTTTACCCACCAGACTTCATTCAGAGGATCTGAATGGGTTATTTTATTTCCATAAAGCCATTAACCCTAAAAACATTTTGTATCTCTTCTCCCAACTCTACCCCTCAACTGTCTGAGCTATTGGAGCATAGAGAGATCATGGCTGAATCAATCTACTTCCAACATGAACTTCTCAAGACCAAAATCACAAAGGTTATTTGTTATTGAAGCTTTATCCTGTACACTTTTTTTCCTGGCAGGACAACAAATCTCTAGTTGTACCTTTTGTCCATTGCTTTGGAATTCTTGGAAAAGAATCTGAATTTGAATAATTGACTTCCTTTGGATAGTATACATTAGACATCCATCTTGAATCCCAGTATGTGTTATATCCTCCAGAGAGATGAGTGCTATGGATTCCATAAGGCAATTATTTTTTGAATTCTGATTGCTTTGAAGTCCACAAAGGTAAGAAGAATGACTATTTCTTATTTAGGATCAATGCCTGTCTATCCTCACCTTCCCTGATTTATTCCATCCAAAGCTCTTGACATCATTTGGGGTAAATGTCTCTATATGTCAGAATTATCCCATAATAAGCTGATTGTTTTATGAGAAGTATTTGCAGTAAGCTGTTTCAAATTAATCATAGAAAGAATGTAAATTGACTGGGAAAATCTTTAATCCTTGTGGAAAATAACCTGAAATAGGGGGATTTTGTAGCTTTTCTTGAGCATTGCTCTATTTTGTTGCTTTTTAAAAAAAGTAATTGACTCACAAGGAGGGGGAAGAAACCAATTTGATATCTTCTAAGAAATGACATGGTTCTGTTGGTTTCTAAGGTACCAGATTCATGAAGTTTTTGTACCTCCTTTTCTTTTCTTCTAAAGAACATATTAATCAGAAGCAAACATATTAGTATGTTTCTTGTTTCTTTTCTCTATTCTTATATGCACATTTGGTGATACCATCAGCTAACAATGGATTGAGTTATCATTCCTATGCAGATGACTTGCAGATCTATATATCTAAGGATAGTCTCTTCCTGATCTCCTCTCCCAATCTTTAACATCTTGGTCTTTAGCATGAAAAGAATTGGGTTCAAATCCTAACTCTACTGCTTTCTACTTGTGAAACTTGGGCAAGTCATTCAATCTCTCTGAGTTTTGGCTTCCCCAGTAGTAAAACATATGCACTGGACTGGATGATTTCTGCTACCTTGGGTCCCTTCCACCTTCAAATGTCTAGAATTTTCTGTGGTAGAAATGGTACCCATTTTATAGAGATTGAGTTGGTTTACCCTTAGGAGTCAGAGTTCCTGTTTTCAGTGATTTGGCTTTCTTTTCACCTGAGGCATTAAAAGATCCAGCTTTGGGAGATTTGGTATACATGATTTAACAAAATTGTCTTAGTCATTAACATGATAAATGAGGATATGCAAGACAGTCTCACTTTAACTGAATTATGTCCTTTTAAACCTTATGCAGATAATAGGTTGTGTGTGTCTGTGTGTGTGTGTGTGTGTGTGTGTGTGTGAGAGAGAGAGAGAGAGAGAGAGAAGAGAGAGAGAGAGAGAGAGAGAGAGAGAAGAGAGAATTTATTAAGTTCTGTGTGAGACACATTGTGTCTGTGCTGGAGATAAAGATGCAAGCAAACAAAACAACCTCTGCCTTAAAAATTCTTTCATTCTAATAAGGGAATTTAGCACATGAAGGGCAGCTGGAAAGAAAGAAAGGATTGTGGACAGGGAGCTGATGATACTCAATCAGCAGCCTGGTGTGGAGATAGCCAGAAAGTGAAATAAATACCCATTTCCTTAAAAGCACAAGTATCAAAGCTAAGGTTGAGTGGTAGGAGGAATAATAAAAATGATGACTAGAATAAAGAAAGCATATTAAGGCCATAACTTATCCTAGGTAAAATTATTTTTACTATATTTTACAGTCCATATGTATCTCACTGCACTCTAATCTAGAGCCTGAGGTTGGCCTCTCACAGATTATCTTTGCTACTTTCTGCAGACTAAGGATAGTTAACCTGGAATCTAAATCTGTCAACAGATTTTTAGTGCATCTGTGAACTTGGTTGGAAAATAATTAACATCTTTTAAAAAAGTTCTAACTCACTATTGACAGAAGAAATGAGGTTGTGACAATTCTGAGGTACTACCTTACACCCATTGAATTGATTAATAGGACAAAAAGATAAAATGACAAATGTAGAAGATATAGGAAAAATGAAACACTCATGCAATGCTGGGGAAGTTTTGAAAGGATTCAGCAATTTTGTAGAGTAATTTTAAAATATGCCCAAAGGGATATGAAACCATGCTTACCTTATGAGTTAGCAATGCCACTACCAGTTATATATTCCAGAAGAGATGAAAAATGGAATATTTATAGCAGCTCTTCTCTGGTGGCAACGAACTGGAAATTAAGGGGATACCCACAGTTAGGAATGACTGAACAAATTATGGTATGTGTTTAAAGTGAAATGCTAATCTATTATAAGAAATGATGAACAGGATACTCTTAGTAAAAAAAAACTTACATGAATAGAGGCAATGGACAATGTACTATATACGAAGAAACAGTAATGTTGTAGGATCATCAGTTATGAATGTCTTACCTTTTCTCAACAGAGAACTAAAGGACTTGTGATAAAGAACACTATCCATCCCAAAAACAGAGCTGATGGTGTCTGATATAGACTGAAACATACTCTTTTTAACTTTATTTTTCTTGAGGATTCTTTTTTTTAAGGGGGAAGTGATGTTTACTTTTACAACATGATTATTGTGGCAATGTTTTTCATGACTCCACATTTTTAACCTAACATAAATAACTTACTTTCTCAATAAGGGTGAGTGGGGCAGGAGGAAGGGAGAGAATTCAGAACTCAAGGTTATAAAAGTGAATGTTGAAACTTGTTTTTGCATGTAACCAGGGGAAAATAAAAAAAGAAAAGAAATCACATCTTTATTTTAAGTGATCTCTAACTTAAATTTACTATTCCCTTCAGTTACATAAAATATTATTCTGAAAAAAAGAATTATAGGCTTCAACAGGAGTCCCTGATATCAAAAAGATTAAGAATCTTTACTCTAGACTATTTCATGAGTTTCACCAGATCTCTTAGATTCAAATATACCAAACTCAGAATGTCTAAAACAGAATTCATTATCCTCCCCTAATATCCATCTTCATTCCACTTTTCTAATTTTCTTTAGTGTATAACCAAACTCCTAGTCATCCATATTTACAGTCTCAGATCCCTCCTTGAATCTTCCTTCTATCCAGCCTTGCTCTACATTCCCATTAAATCACTTACTAAGTCTTGATTCTATCTCCAAATGATATCTTGCTTTCATTACTATGTCTCCGAATTTAGGGCATCATCCTCTTTCCCTTGGCCTATTGTAAAAGCCTCCAAATTAAATTTCTATCTCCCAGTCTTTTCCTTCTCCAGTTCTAGTTTCTTCTCTTTTCCATGGCATCTCTTGCTTGAGAGTCTTTAATAATTTATTACTCCTAGGTTAAATAAAAGTTTCCTGAATTTTACATGTAAAGTCTTTCACAATCTAGCTCCAGCCTACCTTTCTAGATTAGTTTCACACTCTTTCCCTTTGCAATCTATAGATTCCAGTCAAACTGTCCTGCTTGTCATTCCTACATGCCATATAGTTGGTACAACCTCTTCCATATGCTTGAATGTTATCTTACCAAATATTGATTATAACTAGATTTATGTACATGGTACTAAGGAAGCTATTTGTTGATGTGATGACAACAATGAAGAGGCTTGTTGTCTTCCCATATACAAAGATTGAACAAGACAGGAAATTACTATCTTGTCTTTCTCAATTTCTATTCGTTCTTAAAAATCCTTGTAGCATATGCATAACTTTATGCATCTCATATGCACAATTCTTGCTTATTCTTTGCACATTGTAAGCACATAATAAATGTTGACTTGAATTGAATAATGGAGGCTCAATAAAGTTGTTTATAGGTCTCATTTTCAAGAGACAATAAATACTGTGAATCTTAGAGAACTGTAAGGAATTTTAAGAGTTCATCTAGCTCAACTACTTAACTGGGGCAAAATTTCTTTCTAATCGTTCAATCTCTGCCCTGAGAACATAATGCTTTGAAAGTGGTACAAGGGACAAAATTAACTATGAATAAAAATTACAGAAGATAAATAGTAATTTTCTCTTCTGTACATAGTACACAGAAAGACAATAATCACCTTCAGTGTCACTATCAGTTCAGTAAGTCGATGAGCTACCACTCTCTTACTAATTGAGCTTTCATCTTATAGCTTCTTTAAATCTGCTGTATCATTTTTTTTTTTGTTTTGAAGATGTCATTACTTCTTTCTCACAGAACTTAAATCTCTTTTCATCAGGAAATGTCTCAATTTTATTTTAAATTTCTAAAAATACATTTCTCCTTTCCTTTAGTTCCCATTCTTTCACTATCTAACATTCTCACAATGGTCAATTCCCCTTCTCTGCTTCAGATTCATTCTTTTGCTTTCAGCTATACTGCTCCACTTAATGTTCCTTGCATATAGATAGCACCTGATCCCCCAAAGTCCTTTGTAATAACTGTTCCCTATGCATGGAATTCTTTTCCTTTTCACCTCCAACTCTAAGTTTGAATAGTTTCCTATAAGAATCAATTCAATTCCCATTGTCTGTAGGAGGTATTTCCTAGTTCCCCCATACCCCAAAGACCTAGTCTTCTCATCTCAGATTATTTATACATATATATGTATATATATATATATGATATAGATGTAGACATAAATATAGATATTCATATATAAATATGGATGTTCATATATATGCATATATTATATAGATATAGATTATAGATAGGTTCACTAGAAAATGGATGGGGGGCATTCTTTGTCTCCCCAGTGCTTTGTATCTAGTCTTTAGTACAGTCCAATTATACTATGCCTATAGAATACATTATAATTATATGTATCATTTATATAGTGATTTAAGATTTGCAAAGTATATTTCAGGTGTTTCATTTGATTTTCACAACCACACTGGGAGAAAGGTATTAGTATTTTTCTTATTTTATATATCAAAAAATTGAGACAGATGTAGATTAAATGAATTACCCAGAATCACATAGCTATTAAATATTTGAGGCTGGATTGAAATCAGATCTTCCTGGCTCAAGGTATAGCACTCTACTCTCTTGGTCATCTTAAAGAAAATATTTAATGAATGCTTGGAGAATGAGGGCAATGATCCTGCTACCACTTGAATGCTAAACAAGCACTCTACCATTTGAACTAATTTGACACCTTGAAGTCAAGAGGACCTGAGTTCAAGTCCAATCTCCAATGTTGACACTTACTAGTTGTGTGACCTTAGGGAAGTCACTTAACCCTTATTGCCTCTCATCCAGGGCCATCTCCAGGCATCCTGATTTATGTATGGCAATTGGACCCAGAGGAGAAAATGAGACTGGTGACTTAGCATAGCAACCCTTCACTCAAATCCAATTCATTTGCTTGTCATGGCATTACTTCCCTAATATTATGTTCTTTGTTGAGACGGAAGTATAACATAATTTAATAAATTCAAAGTGAACAACTGACTATGCCTAACAATCAAGTCCTTATGGTTAGAATTTCCTGAGTAATAATGTCCCATAAAGTTTCAAAGTTTCTTTACACACAACTGAGAGGCATCATGGGTCCTATGTAGAAGTTTTGATTGGGGCATACCATGGAACTGTGCAATATTTTATTTTCCCTTTTGTGATATCTGCTTAAAGTATTATGCTCATGGAACTCTAACTCTTCAGAATCATAAGATTAAACATTAAAGAATTGGAAACCTTACAGTTCATGCAGTTCAATTTCTTCATTTTATATATATATATATATATATATATATATATATATATATATATATATATATATATAATTTTTATTTTTTGACACATTTTAAGAATTTTAATTTGGCAGCTTTGTGGAGTAGCCTTTATACAAATGATGTGTTTTTATACATTGCTAAAATATTATGTTTTAATACCCCCTTCCCCCAAAAAACAGATAGACCCTCAAGAGCAATAAAGTAAAGAGAAAAAATTAAAATTTAATAACAACAACAACAACAACAACAATAATAATAATAATGAGAATAGGGGCAGCCAGGTTATGCAGTGCACAGAGCACAGGCCCTGGAGTCAGGAATGCTCAAGCCCAAATCCAGCCCAACAATCACCCGGCTGTGTGACCCTGGGCAAACCACCCCAACCCCACTGTCCTGCAAAAACAAAAAAAAAACCCAAACAAAAATAAAATAATAATAATAATAATAATATTAATAATAATGATGATGATGATGATGATAGTAGGGGTGGCCAGGTGGCACAGCAGACAGAACACTGGCCCTGGAGCCAGGAACACCAGGGTCCAAATCTGGCCTCAGACATCCCAATTATCACCCAGCTGTGCTTCCCTGGGCAAGCCACCCAACTACATTTGCCCTGCAACACCCCAAAATAATAATAATAATAATAATAATAATAATAATAATAATGATAATGATAATAATAGTGCTTCAGTCTGTGCTCCAACACCTCTAGCTCTGTTGTGGGTAAATCACATTCCTTGTGATAAGTCCATCACAAAAGCTACTTCCATATTTTTCCACTGTTGCCATTGGTGATTGCAACTCCTTCCATTCTTACTTCCCCACCACCATATACTATATTTTCTCTCTCCTTCCACTCTATTCCTCTTCTTAAATGTACTGTAGTGTAGCTGATTGGCCCAGATCACCAGCCCTGAGGCCAAGTGGTCCCACACACACATACCACCCCTAGGCCCAGCAACCACCCAGTCCTGTGGTCCTGGACAGGCCATCCAACCCCAGCCCTTTGCAAGAAGTAAAAAAGAAAATGTGTTATATCTGACCACTCTCCCCCCACGGTCTACCCTCTCCTCCATCACTCACATCCCCCCCTTCCCTCTGTCCCCCTTCTCTCCTTCTTACTCTAGATGTCTATACCCCATTGAGTATATATACTGTTTCCCCTCCGAGCCACCTCTAATGAGAGAAAAGTTTCCTTCATTCCCCCTCACCTTCTCCCCCCTTCCATGTCATTGCAATAGTTCATTGTAATAAAAAATCTTATTATATGAAATATCTCAACCTATTCCACCTCTCTTTCTCTTGCACCCATTACATTTCCATTTTAGCCATTGACGACTCCATTTTTCCAGTATATATTCAAATTCATCTCTCTCCTGTGCTTCATCTATGAAAGCTCCTTCTACCTGGTCTATTAAGTGACAAGTTTCTCATGAGTGTTACCAGTATCATTTTTCTGTGCAGGAATACAAGTAGTTCATCATCATTAAGTCCCTCATATTTTACCTTTCTCCTCCACTCTCTATGTTTCACCTGAGTCCTGTATATGAAGATCAAACCTGTTCAGCTCTGGCCATTTCAACAAGAACATTTGAAATTCCCCTGATTCACTGAAAGTCCATCTTTTTCCCTGGAAGAGGACATTCAATTTTGCTGGGTTAGCTGATTCTTGGTTGCATCCTGAGCTCTTCTGCCTTCCAGAATATTATATTCCAAGTCCTATGAGCCCTTAATGTAGTTGCAGCTAAGTCCTGTTTATCTCGAACTCAGCTCCACGATATTTGAATTGTGTCTTTCTGGCTGCTTTCTCTTTGACTTTGGAGTTCTGGAATTTGGCTATAATATTCTTGGGGGTTGTTTTACTTGGATCTCTTTCTGGGGGAGATGGGTGAATTCTCTCAATTTCTATTTTGCCCTCTGCTTCTAGGATATCTGGGCAATTTTCTTGTAGGAATTCTTTAAAAAATAGGGGAGTCTAGGTGGCACAATGGATAGAGCACCAGCCCTGGAGTCAGAAGTACCTGAATTCAAATCCAGCCTCAAACACTTAATAATTACCTAGCTGTGTGGCAAGCTACTTAACCCTATTGCCTTGCAAAAACTAAAAAAAATGATGTCAAAGCTTTTTTTCCTGATCATGACTTTCAGGTATCCCAATAATTTTTAAATTATCTTTCCTGTATCTGTTTTCCAGATCAGTTGTTTTTTTTTCAATGAGATGATGTACATTTTCTTCTAATTGTTCATTCTTTTGGTTTTGAAGTATTGTATCTTGATTTCTTGTAAAGTCAGCAGCTTCCCTCAGTTCCATTCTACATCTGAAGGATTTGTTTACCTCAGAGAGCTTTTTTATTTCTTTTTCTATCTGGCCAATTCTGCTTTCTAAAGCATTCTTCTCCTCAATAATATTTTGAACTGTTTTATCCATTTGATCTATGCTGGTTTTTGTCATTTTCTTCAGCATTTTTTTTTTTGGATCTCCCTGACTAAGCTGCTGACTTCTTTTTCATGTTTTTCCTGCATCTCTCATTTCTTTTCCCAATTTTTCTTCTATCTCCCTCACTTGATTTTCAAAATATTTTTTGAGCTCTGTCATAGCCTGAGCCCAATTTCTATTTTTCTTGGAGTCTTTAGATGTAGGAGCTTGTACTGCCTCATCTTCAGATTGAGTACTTTGATCCTTCTTGGGATCACAAAGTATTTCTAATGGTGTTCCTCTTTTTTCTCTATTTACTCATTTCCCCAGCCTGTGCCTGGTTTGGGGGTGCTTCCTGAACTTTTGAGTATTATTGG
Source organism: Macrotis lagotis (assembly GCF_037893015.1). Classification (NCBI taxonomy): domain Eukaryota; kingdom Metazoa; phylum Chordata; class Mammalia; order Peramelemorphia; family Peramelidae; genus Macrotis; species Macrotis lagotis. The sequence goes on along the minus strand of NC_133658.1, from coordinate 723,778,311 downwards.
GACACCCCCGACACACACACACAAGGATCTCAGTGTGTGAAGCTCTGTCTTCCATTCTGGTCTGTGAAAGACCACAAGTATACCTCTCTGCCACAGGGCCAAGGTGGGAGGGGGACCCTGCTGTTCTATGAGGGGCCTAGACTGAGATCAGGATCTGAATGTGGTCAGAGCCCCAGGGTCCTGTTCCACGTACAGAGGACAGACCTGGGAAGTCTCTGTCTACTACCCTACCTAGGCTGAACAATCAGGGCTTAGTTGTTTGGGGGCTCCTGCTTACTGGCTCCACCTGCTTCTGGTTCCTGGATCTGGGCTGCAAAGGTTCACTGAGTGCCCTGAGGCCTGGACTTCATGCCCTCACTCTGGCAGAGGGCCCCCTGCTGATCTTCCAAGCTGTGCCCGGTGCTCCTTGGAGTATAAATCAGGAAACTTAACCCCCACCCCACTCCAGCCATGAGCAGCAGCAGCCAGGCTCCCTGGAGCTGCCTCCAGCAGGCTGAAGTTCCTTAAGTCTGGTGGCTGCCCCTCTAACCCCATGGAGCAGAACCTTTCCACTATTTTCCAGATTACCTTGGGCTGGAGAATTTTCTCACTGGATCCCTCTGTGGGTTCTGTCTCTCAAAAATTTAGAGTCCTTATTTTATAAGTTTTGAAATATTAGAGAGAGAAAGCACCTAAGAGAGACTCTTCTCCTGTCACCATCTTCTCTTCATTGTATATAAACATCACTTAAAATATGTTAAGAATTTACTATGTTGCAGACTCATTTTGGGGTGCATATAATGTATAAGAAGATGTAAACAGGTCTACTTCTGTTAATAAGATAAATTTACTATTTTGCCTTTATAATGTCTTTATAATTTCTTAAGATAACTAGTCAAATCATTGATTAGAGCTTGCAGAATTTAGTTGGGATACCAAATTTTAGTTCAGATGATTAACTGATTAGTGATAAGAGAATTTCTGGCTTAGTTTTATTACCTCTGTTTATTTTAAAGGAACATATTAAGTAACAAGCTGCATCTCTGGTATCTGTTTAGTTTATAGATTCCACTTTTATCTCTACTGTTTACTGACCAGTTTATAATTTTGTCTGATACAGATCTCCCCCATATGCTATCTGTTCTTTGATATATACATCTTTACTTTCCCCATAGACCCTCTCTAAAATGTCCATCCTATTTTGCTCCTAAATTCTATATAAATTTGCTTAAATTAACTATTGGTGTCCACTAAATTTTGTGTACCATGGATCTATGCTCCAAGCATAAAATAAAACATTCATTAAAATAATTCTGCCTATTAATAAATATGATTGACAGTTTTCACTTCACTTGTAAGTAGATATAAAATATATATACACAATAAATTCAAATTAAATGGAGTGGTCCTGAAATCTGTGGGGAATAGGAAAGCCCTCATATAGTTATTTGTTTGAGCTGAGCATTAAAAGAATATAGGTATACTTGGGGTGGCTAGGTGGTACAGTGGATAGAGCACCGGCCCTGGAGTCAGGAGTACCTGGGTTCAAATCCGGTCTCAGACACTTAATAATTACCTAGTTGTATGGCCTTGGGAAAGCCACTTAACCCCATTTGCCTTGCACAAAAAACCTAAAAAAAAAAAGGATATAGATATTCTAAAGAATTAAGTAAGGTAAAGGAATGTATCTTGGGTGAAGCCATTCACTATGTGAATAAAGAAAACTCACTTTAGGATAGTGTTTAAAGTCTCAGGGGCTCCCTTTTCTCTTCCATACTGTCATTCTTTTCTGCTTTGGCATTTTTTACCTGTTCCTAAAGAATGCAGTTATTCAGAATACAATGAAAATCAACTTATCTTTAATCCACAGTAAAGAAACACAATTTAGAGACCCCAAAACCCAAAAGCACCATTGATCCCCTTGAATCAACTGTACAAGAGGAATGGGGTACAAGTAGAGAGAGTGATAAATAAGAAGATAAAATTCACTATGTCTCAAAAGAAAAGTGAAAAGGGGTATATATTCCAGTAAATTACAAGTTTTGCTCAGGAAAATAAATCCTTAACAGGTCAATGAGTCAGACAAAATTATAATTGTTCATGATTTTAATCAATTTGTAGTAACAGCCCTCTTCTTTATAAACAGGTTCTCACTACTACTTGTATTCACTCTCTTTTAAAAAAGCTAAAAAAATCCCTGAGCTTGCTTACAACTCTTGCTTTTCACAAATTTTTAGTCTCCCCTCCTACCTGACTACTGATCTGGGTTTCATAAGTATGAAGATTAGATGAAAAAACTGAGACCTAGAGAGGTTAGGCAGTAGATGACATAATTTGGTTTCCTGTTTCACATAGAATTTATATATAACTGATGTAGAGAATTATGAGAGAATTATGGATGTAGCAGAAACAAAATTCTGTAATCTTAAATACTGTTAAATCTTGTTAAATGGGTGGAGGTCCTGCTCTTGAGGTTTAAATTGACTCTTATTGTTTCATTGTTTCATATAAAAATTGTATCCTGATCTCCTCAGTCTTCAACCCTCTATTTGATTCAGGTCAGGTAAGGGGAAAAGGAGTTCCCTTTTTACCCTCAGTGCCCAGATAAGGGGCAAGGTTATAAAACCTGAACTGGACCTCTGCTGGAAGTTGCCTCTCTCTCTCTCTCTGGTCCAGTCAACTCTGCTTGACTGTTCCTTATCCCTATCTCTCTTTACCTATCTCCCCCTCTCTAGGCCTTTGTTAATCATTCAGTCTTAAGTGCTTCTGACCTCCAGGAGAGAAGTTTTTGACCTGTTTACTTTGTTATATTTTATAATAAAATCCTGAACAGTTTTAACATCCCAGACAGTGTGGGAATTCATTCGCCTTTTCAGTGGACCCCAAATTCCTGTGCTTATCTGGTTACCCTTGATCCTACCAACAACATTTTGGCAACCTACAAAGGGACCACACTGTATCTCTGGATCTACTTGGACTTCTATGAAGTGAGAGAAACTCTGAACTATCTCTGAAGCTATCTTTCTGGATTTGGCTAAATTGAGCTCTCAGGGAAAACCTTCCCCATTTTTGGCCTCTCCTTTGCTCCCAGGAATTTGCCTGGGATGTTGGCCATGAGGTCCAGAAGTTTGATCCATGTTTTGTGCTGGGTTTGAGTAACCAGCTTTCTCATTCAGGGATGCCCCAGGTTGGGATCACTCTGTAGAGGCCCCCCCTTGCAAGAAGGGGTTCTGCTGTGTATCAGACACTAACCAGTTGAAGCAGGGCTAAGATTTTGAAGTGGCCTGTGAGAGCCCTTAGCACTAACTCTCTTTGGGGTAATCCAGAAGTGTGCTAGTAGCATTTTTTTCACTGAAAAATTTGTTTGGCTTTTTGAGAAGGGAAGTGGCCTGTTACAGGTTCTCTCTACCTCTCTCTTGGAGGGAAAAACTCTTGTCTATGGCTCAAATCTGTGCTTTCTCTCTCTGTCTCTTTGAAAATGCTCTTTCACTCTTGTGCTGGCTCTCCTTTCTGTAGCCCCCCACCCTCTTGATGAGATAGTGGGAGGGAGGAGAAAAGTCTTTGCTTTTTAGGACCAAGAAGCTCAATTTGTTTTGGCCCCATTGCTTAAAATAAGGGCTAAATGCCTTCTTCCTGGTTTGGGGAGAAGGCGACTGGGCAAGTGACTTTTTCCCTTAGACTTACACGTGATTACCAATTCAAACCTCACCCTTGAAGGGGGGAAAGGGGAAGGGAGCAGATTGACTTACTTCGTGGTCAATTAGTTAAGAAAAAAAGGGGAAAAAGAAGACAACTTTTTCTGGGATTAGGAAATTCAGATTTCATCTTTTAATTAAGCCTGTGCTAATAATTAATATCTCTGTAATAGAGCAACTGGATTTGAACTTTATAAAGTAACTTAAGAATGCATTCAATTATATAAAGGAATTTTATTCTTTATTGGCTGGCTATTTTAAAATCTTCATATACATATGAGGTTCCTCAAGAAATTCTAATTGATTCTAAAAAAATATTTTTTGACTGGTCTTAAGTGATGATTCAGAAAATTAATAATATAAATATATTTGTGCATATGTGCATCTAAACATAGATAGAACTTTTTCACACACCTCCACTGGCCTGTTTCTATATTTGAGATTTCAGTGCTAACCAGGGTGTCCAAAAAAAAAAAATCTCACTTTAGTGAATTTGAAACCTTCACACAAAAAGAATTGTCTCTGTGTTGTGTCTGTGTATCTAAACCCGTGTGTGTGTGTGGTGTGTGTAATTCAGAACTGAAATTAACTGATCATTAACTGAGTTAAAATGTTATTCTTTTATTTATTTTGAATTTAATTATTTTTTAAAAGGCTACTTAAAATTAAGGAATTAATAATGGAGTTAGGATTTGACCCTACCTCCTTACTAGGGAATTTTAAAACCATTTGACCTCAATAGAAATTGCAAAGACTAGCTACCCTTTTGAATAACTTTAAACTAAAAAATAAATGAATTTAGTACCATCAGGGAAGCTGTTCTTGACTCTGACTTGGAGAAAATTGAAGCCCATCTCTGGTTTGCAAGTCTTTGAGGAATGCCTTTGTGAAATGTTCTCAGCTGTGAACTAAGTTTTTGTTAGCCTAATATTGATTGACAGTTGTATTCAATTTATGTTAATTAATTGAGACTTTAGGGTTTAGAAAATATAGATATCCTGCCCTCAAGAAGTTCCTCTGTAAAAAGAGAACTGGGAGATTTTTTGGAAGGATAAGTTCCTACCTTGTATTTAAAAAGAAAAGTGCAAAATTAAAGAGTAATTTAATTTCTTAATTTCAAACTATTTGGAAATTTTGTAACAAAACTGGGAATTTATATTTGTTATTAAGAAGAAATATATAATTGGGATTAATTGTGTGAGGAGAAACTTGGGAATATTTATTGAATAATACATAATTATGTTATAAGGGATATTTACTAATTTCTTTTGGGAAAAATACTGTACTAGATTCTCTAATTTGATTTGTTTTAATGTTAAATATTGATAATACATTGTCAACAATCTCACAAGGTCTTTTGTTGGTAAAGGCAGAAAGTTTTGTGTCTCATCACATATTTATGGATGGGAGTACACACACACACACACACACACACACACAAAAACATATATATAAAACTGAAGGTAAAACCTACTAAACATCTATTATTTGAAAATAAGAAAGTATATTGTCTAATCTGATATTCTTTAAATTGGAACTAATACTTCTGAACTACGTATTTCTGATCAGAAATTAGGCTCTCAACCTTTAACTAATAGTTACAAAATGTCAGTCTGCTATCTCCTACAATGTTGACTTGGCTGTGTCAATACTACCTCATTATCTCAGTAATGGCACCAGTGAATTCCTTACCTGGTCAACAAAACTCAAGAGACATATTGCATAAGGAGAGAGAAGATCCAATTGTTCTTTGTAAACATTTACTCTTCAGCCTAAGTGAGATTCTTCTCAAGAGAAATTTTAAACAAATACTATAAGATATGAAAGGATAATGTTGTAAAACCATATCATCCATGTGAAATCTCATTGGTTACCTAATTCAGTTATTATTCTTCATTCTTTCTGTATAAAATGCCCCAAAATTTTGTGTCAGGTTTGGCATTTCTAAGGATGCTATCCACCCATGGAGTTATTGGTAAGATTCTAAAAGATAAAACTTCATTAGTAAACTAACCTTGTTATTCCATTTGTAGCCTAAGAAAATTATGTTGACATATATATCAGTTTGAAACCTTGGAACATTACCTAGCATCCATGGCATGAATAAGAGTCAATTGGGGTTTTCAAAAATTATCATAAGATCAAATTTTTGGAAATTTCTCATTTTCTTTTTTCATTGTTTGGTTTACATTTATGTGATATGCTTTTGCAGATTTATAATTTGGTTATCTCTTGTGAACATATAAGCTATTTGAATACTGTAATGTTAGAGAATGGAATTAATATGTGATTGCTTTGAAAAGGTAAAAAGTGAAATATTAAAAATTATGATGTATTCTAGGATAGATCTGTGGGTTCATTAATAATATAATAATGAAAATATTATTTTGGAAAGTTTAATAACTCATATGTTAATTGACTTGAATACCTGGTAGTTCTTCCTATTGTTTTATTATATTGTAATTAATAATATACGTTGGAAATTTAAAGTCATCTAAGATGTTCTATTGATTTTAAAGAATTCTGAAAGTAATAATTTGTATTTTGAAGATGGCTAGTAGTTGAACAAGTTTATTTATAGATGTTTCTACCTCTATATGTAAACTGAGACTATTTTGGATCTATGTATCTAGGTCTGTCTATCTATCTATCTATCTATCTATTTATCTATCTGAAAACTGTGGTTGTTTGCTTTGAGGGAAAAGACCCTCTGTAATGTGAGGAAGACAGAATAATAGTGATAATTTGAGATTTCTCTGTGGCAATCTCTAGGTAATTATTATGTGGGAAGTCTGGAAATGATGGGTAATCACCTAGCCAAAGGAAATGCTTAGTTATTTTAAAAATAAGTTGATTTTATTAAAAATATTCTAAATGTAAATTAGGATTATTTTATTTTTACATCTCAAATTCTGCTTATTTTATTTCATTTACTGCACTGTCCTTAGTTACATGAGCAACAACTGAATTATAATTTTTCTCTGGAACTTTTATACCAAATTACCGCTGGCACAGTTTTAATTCTCCCTTAGTGCTTGAGTTACCTGAAGCTCTGGGTATAGGTAATTACTATATAATAATATATTGATAGTTGATCTTTCTGATATCGGGTATGTTAAAATAGAAAGACAACAACATGCCAGTGAAGTCATTAAACCTATGAGGTTTGATTTGAATTCTATAGATGGAGTGAGTGGCCTTTGAGAAAATGATCTTAGTCTCAGGTGAGAAAGGATTCTGTTAAAGGGAGCACTAAACTGGCAGACCTGGAACCTGGCTCATTAGGAAAGGATTGTTCTGGAACTTCTGCTTGTAAAAGACATCTAATACATAAAGGAACATGTCTTTGTGACCTCTGCTCTTTAATAGCAAATTGCCATAAATAGGTCAGGTGCAACATATTAAGTATGAGAATGAGATTGGAACTCTATCTTCTAAATCTTAAATAATTGACAAGTATTTTGTCTTGGCCTTTTTAACATAGATTGTGATTATCACAACAACTTCCCTAAGGGAAAAGAAATATTATGGCTACTTATATCATGACAATGCCTCTTGGTTTATTTTTTTTTTAAATTGCTGTAAAGGAGAGATCCATTCTTCCACTAGGATTGTTTTGTTCATTCTAAACATGGTCAAAGTTAAAATAGAAAATTTTGTTGCAAATTACTTGTTGGATACTTGCAGCTTCAAAATATTTATTCAGTACATTTATTTATACTATTCTTGAGCCTTTGCTTACAACTTAATGTGGCATCCATTAACGAGTCTTGGAATCCATTATATTGTATTATATTGGAACCCATATGCTTATAAAAAGAATTATGATACTGACTTAGGATCATAAAGTTTAATTCTTGCTCTTTATATGCCTTCTAGGTTTTTTCTCTAATTATTGGGCATCTATAAAATAGCTTTCTCTTAGATAGTACTCTCTGTTAAAATATCTCAGTCTTATAATTTGCTTGCTCAAATTTTTTCCCCTTGAGTTTCATTTCTTTAATTGTACATCTCTCTAAGATCAGCCTCTGCAGGATACCATTCACCTGTGCCAGTCTTGATAGGAATCATTCTCTGGACCCTGCCTCAATGGAGTTCTCACGGCAATGCATTCATCTCTAAATGGATTCTGAAAGTTCCAGAAGAATCTGCATCCCAAATAATTTTGAGGGAGAAAATGATGCAGAGAATTGAGAGAATTATGGATGTAGCAGAACCAAACTTCTGCCATCTTAAATACTGTTAAATCTTGTTAAATAGATGGAGTTTCCGTTCTTGAGATGTAAATTGATTCAGATTGATTACATTGTTTAATGTAAAATTTGTATGCTGATCTCCTCAGTCTTTAACTCTCTACCTGATTTGGGTCAGGTGGAAGATAATTTCCCTTTTGCCCTCAGTGCTCAGATAAGTGGGGTAAGGCTATAAAACCTAATATGAATCTTTGCTTGAAGCTGCCCCTCTCTACAGCCCAGCCAACTCTGCTTGACTGTTCCTTATCACTCTCTCTCTCTGTCTTTACTTATCTCCCTCTCTGTCTCTGCTTCACTCTCTGCCTACCTCACCTTCGTTATTTATTCTATCTTAAGTCCTTCTGACCCTGCAGGAGAAGTTTTTTAACCTGTTTACTTTGTTATATTTTATAATAAAATCCTGAACAGTTTTAACATTCTAGAGAGCGTACAAATTCATTTGCCTTTTCAGTGTCCTCAAATTCCTGTGTTTATCTGGTTACCCCTGATCCCACTGACAACATAACCTCCCCACAATTTGGATTCTTGTTTTGAGAAGAAATTCATGGTCCCCCAATTGTTGCCTGACTTTAACCTGAAATTGCTGTATTGTTGACTCTCTATGGGAAGCAGGGCACAGAGAATGCTATAATCTTCTGAAACTTCTCATTCTGTATCAATTATTTGCAATCTCACTTCCTAAGCCACGTTGTACTTTTGATCAGGCCCTTTGGGGCAGGAGAAGGGTAGCACCTAGTAGACAATCACTCAAACACAATGACAGCCACCCCTGTGGTGGAGAATACCTGGAACCAGGTGGTAAACTACTCTTCAAACCCTACCATTGTTCACTCCCCCCCCACCAAGTGTTTGAGCAGACTTCAGGAAACAGACTTTTTTCCCTCTTCTGGACTCTCAGTAGATTTGCTAGCTTCCTTTCTCTAGGCTAGATTCATATGATCAGTTTGTGAACTTTAGGTAGTAATCTATGAACTTTCTGTAACAACCTGTGAACTTTTGCAGTAACCTGTGAATTAAGAGTCTATGGGGGGGGGGCAGACCCAAGATGGCAACAGAAGATCCTTTCTTTAGGTGCTCTTTCTTTCTAATATTTCAAAACATAAAAATAAGGACTCTAACTAAATCTTTGAGAGACAGAACCCACAGAGGGATCCAGTGAGGCAATTCTCCAGAACAAGGTAACCTGGAAAATAGTGGAAAGGCTCCACTCCATGGGATGAGAGGGACAGCTGTCAGAGTGAAGGAACTTCAGCCTCCCCAGGTAGCCCCAGGGCTCTGGGAGTCGGGGCTCATGACGGGGAGGGGGGGGCAGGGGTGGTATTTTCCTGACCTATATCCTGGGGAGCACCAGTCACAACTTGGAAGATCAGCACAGGGACCTCTGCCAGAGTGAGAGCATGAAGCCCAGCCCTCAGGGCACTCAAGCAAGCAGCTTGGCCAGGGCAGGCCAGATCCAGGAACCAGAAGCAGGTGGAGCCAGTAAGCAGGAGGCCCCAGGCTTGAGTGCTCAGCCTAGGTAGGGGAGAGGAGGGAGACTGTCGAGGTCTGTCCTCTGTACCTGGAACAGGACTCTGGGGCTGTGACCACATTCAGATCCTGATCACAGCCCAGGGCCCCCATAGAATAGCAGCCCACCACCACCACCACCTCAGCCTTGTGGCAGAGGGGTGTGCTTGTGGTCATTTAGAGACCAGGAGGGAAGACAGCTTCACACACTAAAATCTTTGGGAGTGGTGTAACAATAATACTCAAAAGCTCAGGAAGCACCCCAAACCCAGGCACAGGCTGGGGAAATGGAACACCATTGAGAAATACATTGTCTATGATCCCAAGAAGGATCTGAAGATAAGGAAGTACAAGCTCCTGCATCTAAAGACTCCAAGAAAAATGGAAATTGGGCTCAGGCTATGCTAGAGCTCAAAAAGGATTTTGAAAATCAAGTGAGGGAGATAGAAGAAAAATTGGGAAAAGCAATGAGAGAGATGCAGGAAAAACATGAAAAAGAAGTCAGTAGCTTAGTCAGGGAGATCCAAAAAAATGCTGGAGAAAATAATATGTTAAAAACCAGCATAGGTCAAATGGATAAAAGAGTTCAAAAAGTTATTGAGAAGAATGCTTCAAAAAGCAGAATTGGCCAGATGTAAAAATAAATAAGAAAGCTTTCTGAGGAAAATAAATCCTTCAGATGAAGAACAGAACTGATGGAAGCTTCTGACTTTATGAGAAATTAAGACACAATACTTCAAAACCAAAAGAATGAAAAATTAGAAGAAAATGTGAAACATCTCATTGAAAAGACAACTGATCTGGAAAACAGATTCAAGAAAGTTAATTTTAAAATTATTGGGATAGATACCTGAAAGTCACGACATCATTTTTAAAGAATTACTGCAGTAAAAATGCCCAGATAGCCTAGAAGCAGAGGGCAAATTAGAAATCAAGAGAATCCACCGATCTCCCCCAGAAAAAAGATCCAAAAAAAAAAAAAAACCCTAGGAATATTATAGCCAGGTTCCAGAACACCCAAGTCAAAGAGAAAATATTACATGGAGCCAGAAGGATGCAATTCAAATATCATGGAGCTGTAATCATGATCATACAGAACTTAGTAGCAACTACATTAAAAGCTAGTAGGGCTTAGAATATAATATTCCAGAAGGCAAAAGGTCTCAGAATGCAAATGAGAATCAACTACCCAGCAAATCAGAACATCCTCTTCCAGGGAAAAAGATGGACTTTCAAGGAACCAGGGGAATTCCAAATGTTCCTGCTGAAATGGCCAGAGCTGAACAGAAAGTTTGATCTTTAAATGCAGGACTCAAGTGAAGCATAGAGAGTGGAGGAGAAGGATAAAATACGAGGGACTTAATGATGATGAACTACATGTATTCCTGCATAGAAAAATGATTCTGATAATACTCATATGAACGTTCTTATTTATTTTTTAGGTTTTTTGCAAGGCAAATGGGGTTAAGTGGCTTGCCCAAAGCCACACAGCTAGGTAATTATTAAGTGTCTGAGACTGGATTTGAACCCAGGTACTCCTGACTCCAAGGCCGGTGCTTTATGCACTATGCCACCTAGCCACCCACTGAACCTTCTTTTTTAATAGAGCAGGTAGAAGGAGCTTTTATAGATGAAGCACAGGAGAGAGCTGAATTTAAACATATAATATAGTATAAAAATGGAGTCAATGGCTAAAAGGGAAATGTAATGGGAGTAAGAGAAAGGAGAAGTGGAATAGGTTAAGATAGTTCATATAATAAGATTGGTTTTTTATTACAATGAGCTATTGCAATGATATGGAAGGAGGGAAGGCAAGGGGGAATGAGGGAAACTTCATGCTCATCAGAGGTGGCTAGGAGAGGAAACAACATAAATACTCAATGGGGTATAGACATCTAGAATAAGAAGGAAAGAAGGGGGACAGGGGGAATGGGGAGATGTGAGTGATGGAGGAGAGGGTATACAGTGGGGGGAGAATGGTTAGATATAACATATTTTCTTTTTTTACTTTGTGCAAGGGACTGGGATTGGATAGCCTGTCTAAGGTCCACAGGGCGGGTGGTTGCTGAGCCTTAGGGGTTGTATGTGGGCTTGTGGCCTCTTGGCCCCAGGACCCGGGATCTGTCTGCTGTACCACTCAGCTACCCTACAGCACATTTAAGAAGAGGAACAAAGTGAAAGGAGAGAGAAAATATAGTATATGGTAGTGGGGAAGTATGAATGGAGTTGCAATCAGTAATGGCAACAGTGGAAAAATACGGAAGTAGCTTTTGTGATGGATTTATCATAGAGAATGTGATCCACTCATGACAGAGTTAGAGGTATTGGAACACAGACTGAAGCACATTTATTATTATTATTATTATTAATTATTATTATTATTATCTTTTGGGGGGGGGTGCAGGGCAAATGGGGTTGGGTGATTTGCCTGGGGCTGCACAGCTCTGTGATTGTTAGGTGTCTGAGGCTGAATTTGGATCTAGGTGCTCCTGGCTCCAGGGCTGGTGATTTGTCCACTGAGCCACCTGGCAGCCCCTACTACTGTTGTTGTTGTTGTTTTGTTTTATTTTTGTTTTTTTGTTTGTTTTTTGCAGGGCAATGGGTTTGGGGCAGCTTGCCCAGGGTCACAAAGCTGAGTGATTGTTGGGGCAGGATTTGAGCTCAGGTGTTCCTGGCTCCAGGGCCAGTGCTCCATCCACTGTGCCACCTGGCTGCCCCTATTATTATTATTATTATTATTATTATTATTATTATTATTATTATTATTATTTTAATTTAATTATTATTATTATTTTAATTATTATTTTAAATTTAAATTTAAATTTTTTTCTCCTTATTGCTCATGTGGGTCTATATTTTTGGGGGGAGGGAGCAGGTATTATGTTTACTCTTAAACAAGAATATTTCAGTAATGTATATAAAAACATCATTGTATAAAAATAAGAATAAATAAATAAAAAGAAATTTGTGAGAGGTTAAAAAAAAAAGTCTATGCCTTTTCTTACCCTACTGAGTCTGAGAGATTGGTAAGTTTTTCACCCTCAATGAACCCAATCTTTAAGCCCCTTTCCTGAATGCCATTTCCTCTCATCTTCATATGTACATGTTTATTGTAAAATGTAAGCTTCTTGAAGGCAAGATTGGTTTTATGTCTTTCTTCAATGTCAGACAGTGAGATAAGAGAGGTATTTAATAAGTCTTTGTTGAATGGAAACAAATTAGCAATACTTTTTATATCTGTTTTGTCCAAAGACCTAATGCTTTGTGTTTTCCAAAGAAGGGGGAAATGATTAACAAATTTGATAATTGGGGTTCTGGTTCAACTTTTACTTTGAAGATTATTTATTTTCCTGCTAATAAATACAGATATGTTGGCACTTCTGCAAGATTTTTCAAATTTCTTATTTCCTTTATTTCATACTCATGAATCAAATTCGGCTTATATTTTCATGTTACTGCCTCATCTAATCAAGGCAAGAGGGTATATTTAAAGCATGTAACTAACCTTGACAATTGAAGTAGGAATAGAATCAAAATTAATGAATTTGTTCATTGTTCTTTTCTTCTGCTATGAACATTAATTTTCATTTGATTTTTACCTATAGCATATGAATGCCTATCTTCAAAAATAGAAAGAGAAATTGACACAAAAAATGATTTATAAAGAAATAAAAGAAAAATAGGGCTTAATTAGGGATAGAAAAACATTTTATCACATCAAATAAGTCAGGGGCACCTGAACTTCATTTTTTTTTTAATGAAGGAATTTTAGTCAATAAAATGATGACATTCTTAATTCTTTGCAAATACTTAGGAAATGCTCTCTTGGAAGAATTGCCTTCTGAATATTTAAATAGTACAATGGCCTTTAAGCAGAGCAAAGATTCATTCTCAGAGGCATTAATCTTATTTTATCTGCAGTGGAGATTTAATTAATGTCTTATCTGATTTCCCAAAACTTTACAATTGGATCCATACAAAGGGTAACATTACCAGCTTACTGGGCTAAGTGCTATTGGAATCAACAGACAAAGCCCTGGGAATTTGCCACCCAAATTGGCAGATCAGTGCCTGAGGGCTCTAAACAGAATTAACAAAGACACTGGGAGATAACTGTGGAAAAACTATGGGTACTTCCTATTAAGTTCTGGTTTGTGGTTGTTTGTCCTTCCTTCTGGAAGAGGACCTTTACTTGCAAATAAATTGGATTTAAATGAAGCAAAGCTTTGCAAAGTCTAGTTTTGTCTGAAAATGGTTGCAAACTCATCCTTCTGGCTATGTTTTTCAGTGTCAATGAATATTCCTCATTAGAAAAAAAGAAAAAGTGGAGATGGTCCTCCACTTGAAATTCAACAAACACTTATTTAGAGCTGACTACTTATAGGGATCAATTGTAGCCAGTGGCAGAATAAAGAAAAAAATGAAATGGCCTCTGTCATTTCATGACAGTTTAAAATTGACTGAACATCATAGAATTTATATTTAAAAAGATAGCTTTTAAATGTAGTGGCTATGGGAAGGTCTAACACATATTCACCCATTGGAAAATTAATATAGCTCTTTTATGAAGCTAATAAATGTGAAAAGACATTTGTTTGAAGTTTATATCTTAGTGTACCAATAACAATATCTCTTCATTAGAGATAGAGATTATACATATATAAGGGTGTAGTATGGGGTGAATTTTTTGGTTTTGCCAATATAGAGTTAGGTGTACCCACTTGGATCTGTCTAGAATATATAAGGTAGGTGGTGTCCTGGGTCAGGAGTCAGGAAGACTTGAATATATATTATCCATAGACACTCAGCTGTGTGATACTGTCTGCCTCAGTTTACTAAATTGTAGAATGGGTATAAAAATAGCTCCTGTCTCTCAGGGTTGTTCTGAGGATAAATTAGCAGGCACAGAGTCTACTAGCATAGGCCTTATTAGATGCTTCATAGATGCTTGTTTCCTTCCCCTCCCTCCATCTCAGATGGAACTCAAAAGGAGGCAAGATTAGCTATTTCTAACCTCTTCTCCTCCCACCCTTCTTCAAATAAGATTGATAGCTATCAGGTGGGAAAATAAGAAGTTGGGGCCCGACTTCCTTCACTCTGCTTCCTCAAAAAGAGCAGTGCCAAACTAGGATTGTCTATCTGCTCCCTTAAATATTGTTATTCTACAGGACATAATTTCGGGATCAACTAAATTCTAGATCACTCTACTTTAATGGGAGATTCTCCAGCTATATATCCAACTTCCCATCTCTTCCCATCAAATGTCAGTTCCACAATGAACACACAGAGGAACTAGCAAAAAAAACCCTATTTATCCAAGATAATATCAAAATTGCAATCAGAAGGTATACATAAGAGAATGTGTATTATGGATGTGTGTAAATACATATATATATATATATATATGTATGTATGTATGTATGTATATATTGTTAACCTTTAAGAGTTTGGCCTTAAATAAGACAAACACTAAATTGGGCTACATAATGAATCACTCATGAGTGGGAGCCAGTTAGAAATTGACTCTGAAGTGATACTTTAGAAGAGCATTTTTATAGGAATTAGACACAGAACCATAAATTTTTTGACAGCAGCCGATGGAATTGCATGTTTTTTCATAAATATGTCACAGCATGAATTATAGTTTCCTTCCCTGAGTAAGGATGTCTGCTTCCCATTAGGGAGAGGAAGAATGCCTTATACAAACTTCCATAAAACACAGGATTCTCTCTGCTCTTCCATGCTTTCTATGCCATCCCTGACTGGGAATTTATTGTCCCTATTAGAAAGATAACTAGGTAAACTTCTTGTTTTCTCAGGAGGAAATGGACATTTTCACATACAGAGCTGTTATCTCTGTCTTCGAATTTATAATTGCTATTAAAGGGAGAAGAGTAGCCTTAAACAAGAAATATAAGTTTAAAAACATATATACATACATGTATGTATGAAATTCACTGTTCATTTCATATATATATATATATATATATATATATTATATATATATATATATATATATATATCAATATATGCATGCTATGCCATAGCGCTGATTCAGGGAGTTATGGGATATAGTGATGCTGTAATTGAAACCAAATATTGCAACTATTTTACATTGTTAAATTCTATCTGAGGAGAAAGAAGAAATATTTGTATAGTTAGAAAAATGTTATTTGATGTAAATTGACTCCTATTGTTCCACTGTTAAATGTAAATTCATAAAGTCTCTTTACTTCCACCCTCCTCAACTTCTAGTCTTTTACCTGGTTTCAGTCATGTAGAAGGGGAGGGATTTCCCCTTTGCCCAGTCTCCTGTCCTTTCTGTACCAGAAAGTGGGCAAGCCTATAAAAGTCTGGCCTAAATTCCCATTGTGGCACAGACTCATTTGAATCTCAACCCAATCACTTCTGTCTCTGTCTCTGTCTCTCTCTCTCTCTCTCTCTCTCTCTCTCTTTTCAGGCTTGTATAATAAATCTTGAGCGATTTTAAAATTCCAGGACTGTATGTGAATTCTTTCATCTTTCAAGTCCTCTCAGTCTTAAATTGGTGACAGCAATCCCTGGCAACAAAACCAAGCAATAAATGTTGAGTAAGATAACTGCTTGAACTAGAGTCCCAAACCTCACCCAAGGGGTAATTCTCCTAAGTCTCTAGTATAGTAAGTTGGACATAAGAACACAATAGACATGGCCAGATGCTCTATATGGAGGGAGCTTCCCAGAGTCTTCTCCCTCTAGAACACTAAAGTAGTCTGAAGTGGCATTATGGCGAAGATTCAAAGAGCTGTGATGAATTAAAAACCTGAGTGACCAAATTTCTGTGCAACTAAATAAATAATTTATTAATTAGGCTAGCTAAGAATCAATAAATTGATAGTCAGTGGTTTCTCTCAGCAAGCAAGTCAAAATCCTGGAGACACCAAATGCTTTAAATACCTTTGAAAAAAGGAGTGCCCTTAAAGATGAAAATCACCATGATTGGTGAACAATTATTGAGGAGGTGAGCTACGAAGTCTCCAAATCCTCCTGCTGAGAGCCTGGCTTTTATCACAATATATGACTATCTCCAGCAAAATGGCCAGGGGAATCCATCTCAAACCAGACCACTCTGGTGGGTTTTCTCCTTCATGAACTCCAATGGAGGGGTTATATGGACATGTGTTTATTTACTCAGGGAAAGAATTCACCTGAATTAGATTCTGTTTATACTTCAAAAAGAAGCAAAGTGGGGTCCTACCCAAGAAAGAGAAGAATGTAACCAGAGTATTAGAGCTATCTTCTCTATCATCCATGCTTCTCAGAGACTTACAGGTTAACTTACAGGGACTGATCTTTGAATGATGAAATATAAAACTTGGATCTTATTTAATAATGAGTCATTAATATAACAGAAAATAAGAGTTTCTCTCAGAACCTAGATCTCTCTTCCCTCCCACACTACATACATTCCCAGTGAGAACAAATGATCATGTAATTGATCCTTTGAACTAACAATTACATATCAAATATGAAGACCTTCTACTGAAGAAAAGATCTAGAATCTCAAATGATATAGTGGGGGGAAAATATAGGAATGACGGGGCCTAGAATTACCTGGTCTCAATCTGTTCTATAAAGCAGAAACCAATCAAACTATTTGAAACTTATTGGGATTGACCAAATAAGTAAAATATGAAAGTAACCCAACACTAAGTATTTGATAAGTACAAGGACACCTACTACTGAGGTAAAGACTCCCTATTTGACAAACACTTCTGAAAAAATGAAAGAAATTTAAAGAATTTAAGCTTACTTCAACTATTTACATCATATGCCATTATGAGATACAAACAGATACATGAATCTAAATTTATAGGTCACATAATATTTATTAACTTTAATTTTTTCATTTATATTCTTTGACCATTTGTCAATTGGGGAATGACTGGCAATCTTATAAATTTGATGCAATTTTCTATATAACTTAGATTTTTTCAGAACTCTTATTTGTGAAAATTGTTTCCCAGCTTTCTGCTTTCCTTCTAATTTTGGCAGCATTGATTTTATAAGTGAGAAACCCTTTTAATTTAAAATAGTCAAAATCATTCATTTTACAGTTTATAATGTACTCTATTTTTTGTTTAGTTATATATTTATGCCTTTCCCCATAGATCTGATAGAATATTTGGGGATCTATTAATTTATCTATGGTGTCGCCTTTTGTGTCTATATCCTGTTCCCATTTTGACCTTATTTTGGAATAGGTTGTGAGGTGTGGGTCTATGCCTAGTTTGTTTGTTTTTTTTGCCATACTATTTTCCAGTTTCCCCAACAATTTTTGTCAGATAGGGAGTTCTGTCTTTGGATTGGTCTAAATAATAGATTGCTGTAGACATTTACTGCAGTTCCTTTTGAACCTATCTTAATATGATGATCCATTACTCTATTTCTTAACCAGTACCAAGTTGTTGCTTTATGGTATAGTTTTAGAACTAGTAGAGTTAGGCCACTTTCCTTTACATTTTTTTTTCCATCAGTTTCTTTGCTATTCTTGACCTTTTGTTGCTACAGATGAATTTTGTTATTTTATTTCTAGCTTGGAAAAAATAGTTATTTGGTAGTTTGATTGGTTTGGCACTGAATAAGTAATTTAATTTGAGTAGAATTGTGATTTTTATTATATTAGCTTGACCTAACCAATTGACATTTTTCCAGTTATTTAGATCTTACTTTATTTGGATGAAAAGTGCTTTATAATTGTGTTCTCGTGGTTTCTGGTTTTGTCTTGAGAGGTAGATTCCCAAGTATTTAATGTTGTCTGCAGTTACTTTAAGTGGAATTTCTCTTTCTATCTCTTGCTCTTGGGCTTTGTTTTTCATATATAGAAATGCTGATGATTTAAGTGGGTTTATTTTATGTCCTACTACTTTGCTGAATTTGTTAATTTTTTCAAGGAATTTTTTAGGTGATTTTCTCGGGTTCTCTAAGTATACCATCATATCATCTACAAAGAGTGAATGCTTTGCTTCTTCAGTGTCAATTCTGATTCCTTCAAATTCTTTTACTTCTCTTATTGATAAAGGGTCACATCATTTTCAAAAATAGAGCAGAATGAGGGGGTGGGGGAGGGAAGTAAGATTAGGGGAAATTGCAAAACTTAAAATAAATAAAATCTTTAATAAAAAATAGAGTAGAATATAATGAAATACTTTGAACAATTCATTGGTTTGGAGGAGAAATTAATTTTTTAAAAAATGATCAGTCTTTTGTTTTTATAGCACCTTTATTTACAAATATATCTCTTTCTCCTTCCTCTTCTGAAAGAACAATCCTTTGTAACAAAAAAAATCAAAATTAATCACATGAAACTACATATAAATCTATATCAGAGAGAGAGAGAGAGAGAGAAATTTGTACAAAAATATTTATAACAACTCTTTTTTTGGCAAATAATTGGAAATTGAAAGTATTTCCATCAATTTGGAAATGGCTGAACAAATTATTGTATATGATTACAATGGAATACTACTGAGTTATTAGAAATGATGAACAGGCAGATTTCAGATATACCTGGACTTATATGAACTGATGCAAAGTGAAGTAAGTAGAACCAGGAGAACATTGTACACAGTAATAGCAATACTATATAACGATCAGTTGTGAATGACTTAGCTGTTCTCTTTAACACAATGATCTAAGACAATTCCAGAGAAAGATGTCTAGAGAAAGACAACTCTAGAGAAAGAACTGAGGGAGACCAAATATAGATTAGAAATATGCTATTTTTACTTTATCTTTTGTATTTTTTTCCACTCATTGGGTATATGTCTTCTTTCACATGGCCTTATGATATTTAGTTATTGTTTGAAACCATTGTGTATGGGAACATTGTAAATTATCTTCATCTGGTGTCTATGAATATCAGAGCCTTGTTCTACTAAGTGACAGGGGAATGGGGGTGGATTAGAGACTGGAAAGGTATTTAGACACTGGTGTTTTGGTGAATAAATGGAGCACTTGGAGATCTTGAGGGAGAAACTTGTCTCCTTTGTCTTCCTTGTCTCCTGTCCCTCCAAAGCTCACCTGGGAAAGATAAGGGAGTCTAGAAGTAGTACTCTACATATTGATGCCTGAACAGGGACTAAACATAGGGCACAAAGGTATGTTATCTGAGTAAATTCCAGAAGAAGGACATAGCAGATACAAGCAAGAGAACCAGGTAACATCCCAGAGCAGAGGACTCTGGAGAAGGGAACAAGTTTACCATGGGGCTGTTAAGGAAATTGGAACAAGGAAGTACAGCAGGAAAGCTTAGGTAAAGTGAAAGTGCATTTGCCTCTATGACCTGAGACAGAAGAAATAAAGAAGAATTATCAAAAAAAAGTCTTGGATTAGCCCTACAGCACCCAGGGAAAAGATTTTAGCAGTACAAAAGGCCATCAAAAAAAAGAAAAAGGTCAGGGAGACAGTTTGATGGATCTAGGAGATGAGTTTCAGTCATAGCCTGTTATTGAGGAGCCAGATCCTTTTAATCCAGGAAACCTTAGGAGAAGACATAAGCCACTAGATATAAAGGCAGTCAGAGATTTAAAGAAGGCAGTGGGGGAACACAGGGAAAGATCACTTTTTTGTCCAGTTACAACCGGATACTCTTGTATACTCCATATTAAAACCTAATGATTGGAAGCAGATATTTAGAGCATGTTTGTCACCTGGACAATCTGGTTTTTGGATGATGAAGTTTATAGAACAATTTAGACAGATGGCTTTGAGGCATGCACAAGGTCCCAATGCCATAATATATTATGAACAGTTAAGTGGCATAGGTCAATTTTTCAACAGTGCAGACCAACTATATTACAGGTTAGAGACATATGAAAGAATTGCTACCTGTGTAAAGAATGTTTGGGAATGTATTCCAATACAAAATGATAAGAAAGAACCATTTGCATTGAGTAGACAAAGAAATCATGAGGCTTTTGTAGATTTTTTTGCCTAGTTACAGGAGGCAGTAGGAAGAACTTTAGGAGATGTAGCATGAATAGATGTATTAATAAAACAATTAGCATGGGCTAATGCAACTGCTGATTGTCAGAAAGCAATGATTGCCTTTAGAAGGGATGCCACCATTGATGAAATGATTCAAAGATGTGACAGAGTAGGGTCTCAGGTGTATCATACAGAATTAATGACAGAGGCATTTGCTAATATGCACATTAGAAATAAAGAGAAATGGCTTGAGTTCAAATACTTATTAGCTTATTGACCTTGAGCAAGTTACTTAACCCTGATTGCCTCACATCCAGGGTTGTATCCAATCATCATATCTGGCCAATAGACCTATATGTCTCTAGAGGGGGAAACAAAACTGGTGACTTAGCACAGCAACCCCTCACTCAAATCCAATTCACATTCATGTCACATCATTACCTCCCTGATGTTATGGTCTTCTTCAAAAATGAAGCACAAACATCAAAATGATAATATATTTTCAATAATTGTAATATATATACATATATATATATATATATGCTATATAAAATTGCTCACCATCTCAGGAAGGGGAAAAGTGAAAGTGGAAAGGAGAAAATTTGAAAATCATTTTTTGTAAAATGAATGTTAAAAAAACTTATCACTATATCTACTGTCTGATTATATAAACAGTAACTCATACCCATAGGTATTGTACCTTCACAAAGAAGGGGGGAAAAGAATATTTTCTCTTTTCTTCTTTAGACCAAGCTTGATCTGATCATTATAATTTCTCACTGAGTATTGTTCTTTTTTTTTAATCCATTTATAGTTCAAACCATGAATAGTTTTCTTGGTTTGGCTTGCTTCATTAGTATCTGTTTATATATTTTTGTCTTGAATTTTGATCTGAACAAACAAAACAAAATATTTTCCTATTAATACTTCCTTCCATGGCTTTCTAAATTCTTCATATTTTTGTTTCTCACAGTGCAATAATACTCTATTACAGTCAGGTATCATAATTTATTTAAATATTGGAGAGAATTCTTTAAAAATTGACATATTTTATTTTATGTCACCTCTTATTCCCAATATATTTCTATCCCTTATAGAAAGTCATATTTTATAATAAAGAATGAAAGAGAAGAAGAAAAAGCAGTTCAACAAAAATAACTATAATTTTAGATGAGTTCAACAAATTTCCAAAAGAGGGGAAGATATTCTTGTATGTCAATTTGGGGCAAAATTTGATCTTTCTCATTTCATACTATCTAAATTGTTGCATTTATTTCCTCCATTTAAATAGTTGGTAGTCAACAGATACACATATTTCATTCTTGGTTCTTGTTATTTTACTTTGCAGTTCATGTTTTCCCAAGATCCACTGTATTCATTGTAAACAACATTTCTTAAAGCATATTGATACAGTTATATTTATATTTACCTATTTATTAGGCATTTCCCATAAATGGACAACTATTTTGGATTTTTTTTAGTCTCAGACTTTCTACTATTAATATTTTGTTGTACACGGAACATTTATTTTTATCATTGCATCCTCAGAGATTGTTTTGTTACTTATGTTTCATTCCTAAAGCATAAAATAGGGATAAGCACATGTTCAGGATGGTCATTTGTTTTTCAGTAATGTCCAACTCTTTGTGATCCCATCTGGGGCTTTTCTTGTCAGAAATACAAGTGTTTTTCTATTTACTTCTCCAATTCATTTTATAAATGAGGAAACTGAGTTAAACAAGATTAAGCAATTTGACCAGGATTACATGACTAGTAAGTGTCTGAGACCAGACTTAGAATCAGAAAGATGAGTCTTTTTGATTCCAGGCCCCCTCACTCTATTGACTCTGCTGCCTAGTGACACATAGTGATGCTTAACAAATGTTTGTTGATAAATTCAGGTAACTACCTAGCAGTGGGATATTTGGGTTAAAGGGTATGAAAATTTTAGACACTGTCTTAGTAGAATTTCACATTGCTTTTTAAAATGGCTGGGCCAAGTCACAGATCCACTAGGAGAATATTTGTCCACCTATCTTTCCATCAATCAAGGGAGAATTCTTAAAGACAGAACTGCAGTGAACATAATTTAGGAGGGTGAAAAGAGAGAGATGATGGCACCTGGACCTGTGATTTTGTTGACATATATAACTCTTGGTGATGAAACCAATCAAACATTGGGAATATAAAAAGACAGTTCCTCCTCTCAATATCCATCTATATAGGCACAATTCTTATGAAATTTAAAAAAGTTCTTAGCTAACTTGGAGTGGTTGAAGGATTTGTCCGGGGTTAGACAGTAATTATAAATGACAGACAGTAGGTTTTTTTTAACTCTGAATAAGAATTATACATGGCACTGCCTTCTATTTTGTTCTTTTTTTTAAAAAATGATACAACCTAACATTTTATATTGTTATATAGATACACCCATATATAAATGTGTATATTTATTTATTTGGAGTATATTATGGCATATAGTATAAGCAACTGATCTAAACTTGATTTCTTCCAGGCAATTTTTCAAGTTTTTTCCCAGCAAGTTTTATACAGTCCTTGTTCTAGTAGTTGGTGTCCTTGGGTTTTGATCATAGAAAAATAAAATAGTCAATTTCAATCATATAAAATTGAAAAACTATTGCTCAAACCTTATTTTAAAAAGAGAGGTATGTCAAACTACCAAAGTAAAAGCTGCAAAAAGTAAAATCATAACAACAAAAAAAGAAATAAAAAGAATTATCCGACCCTACTATACATAATTATATGCAAGGAAAATTGAAAAATCAATGAATACCCACAAAAATATGAAATGCTTAAAATTAACAGCATAATAGAGATATTAAATGATCCAACTTCAGAAAATGAAATTGAACAATCCATAAAGGAACTTCCATAAAGGAAGAACAAAGAATGACAAAACTGGTCCAAAGTCATGTAGATTTGAATTCTATCACAGTTTATTATTGAAGTGAAGATTGGATTTAGAATCTGGAAAGCCTGAGGTCATATCTAACTTTAGCTACTTAATGACCACGTGACAAATTAGACTCTGGGCAAATCACTTACCCTTTCTCTACTTCAGTTTCCTTTTAGAATATTATGGAGATAATAATTGCACTTACCTCCCAGAGTTGTAATGAGGAACAAGTTAGATAGTATTTGTAAAGTTCTTTGCAAACATTAAAGTTCTATGATTATGTAGTATTTATATATATATATATATATATATATATATATACATATATGTATATATATACATACACACAAATATAGAAAGGGAACATCAATATTGAGATTTCAAGTATAAAATCAGAGATTGGGTCTGGGAGAAAGATAGTGATCTAGGTTTCAAAGTCCTTTGAGGAAAGAATGATCAGTGAATAACAATAAATCTATCCACAAACTGTATTAAGCACTTTCTATGTACCATACATTGTGTTAAGTGCTGGGAATGCAAAATTTTTTTAAAAAATTTAAAAAGGAAAAGCATGACCTCAAGGAGTTCACATTCTAAGGAGAGAAAGAATGTGCAAATAACTGTGTAAATACTAGATATTTACAATACAAATGGAAGATAATCTCAGAGATGTCATGAAATTAAAAACCAATTGTGTCTTGGAAGGAAAGCTATGGGAAAGCTATGGTAAATCTAAACAGCATGCTAATTGGCCAAAGGACTATATAGTCAAAACTATGAGTTTTCCATAGTAATATACTGTGAAAATTGGATTATAAGGAAAGTAGAGGGCAACAGAAATGATGATTTCAAATTGTGATGCTAAAGAAGACTTTTGGAAAACCTTTGACCAGTGAGAAGATCAAATCAGTCAATTCTTAAAAAGCAATTAATTCAGATGATTTAAATACTGAAGCTTGAATACTTTGACCACATAATAAGATTAGATTTGTTGGAAATGACTCTGATGTTGGTAAAGATTGAAGGTAAAAAGGGAAAGGAAATAGTAGACGATGGGATAGTTAGTCACTGAATCAATGAATGTGAACCTAGGCAGATTTTGAAAGACAGTAGAGGATAGAATGACCTGATATATACAGAAATTGCTGAATAATGAAAATCTCAGAAAGAAAGCGCTGGAAGATGTTGGGGTAAAGGAACTAGTAAAATCTTCTCACATAAGGTGAATTTTGAACTGAGTTATGAAGGAAACAAAGGAAATCCAGAAGCAGCAGTGATTAATAGGGTCCTATTTAAACCTCTTCAGTATCTTTGTCAAGTAAACCTCAAAAGGTGTCATAAACAGTTGGACATGAAAACTGAATTGAATTAAACTGAAATGTTCAAAGAACAGTAAGAATATGGTATTTGATTGTAAAATTTGGGGATGGGAGCCAAATTAAAAAAAAAAACCTAGGAAGATAAGAAGGCCAGGTTGTAGAGGTGTTAAAAGCCCAAGAGGATTTCATATTAGCATTTAAAGATAATTGGGAGCCACCAGTGTTCATGGATTGAGAACATAATTTTAATTTCAAAGGATGTCCAAACCTATTGTTTGAAGGTAAAACAACACTAGGGATATAAGGAGTTGTTAACCACCTATAAAAGCAAATAAAAGTAATATAATGCCAGTGCATCAAGCTGAACTCAAAAGAAAAAGGGGCATATCACTCTCCTGGACAAGGATTGATGTGGACAGATAAGGAAAATCAGTGTTACATAACCTGTCAGATGAATTGTTTGCTCTTGTTGGGTTGTTTTTCCTTCTTACAGATAGGATTTTCTCAGAGAGAACTTTGCAGAGGGAGGATGTGGCTTGCTTGGATCACATGCTATAGAGAGGGCCAATATGGAAATTAATATTTTTAAAAGACCACCATACAATGGATAGGAAATATTTTGGTTTAAAAAAATAAATGCCTTCATAAAGACTTTTAAAAATAGTTCTGTTAGAAATTCTGACCTGATAACTCTGGTCATAGCTCTTATTGATACCCACTGAAAAAATTCTGTGGGAGGAGGGGGGAGAGGAGGAAATGTGGGGAGAGGAAGAAAAAGAATTGTAGAAAATAAGAGAAGAAGAAAAGAACAGCATGAGGGGAAGGTTAGACCAGTCCCCTGGAAAGGAATTCGAATTTCCATCTAACTCAAAAAATGTTCATACTCCCTACCTCATTCCCCATTTCTTCCTATATTGTTAATATTAAAAGTATGTAGGGAGAGTTGTGTGTTTACCCTGAGTAACTAAGAAGAGACACCAAATGAGAAGACAAGTAATGCCTGCTATTAGAAGATAGGGGAACTAAGAAGAGGTATTATAATAGAAAGAAGCAATGAGTTTCACCACACAGGTGAAACAACTGCAGAATCCATAATTGACTTTGTGGGAGCTATACTCATCAATGTAGATTTCTGTTTGAAAAGATAACTCATATAAGAAACATTAACAACATGAGGGAATATTCACTGAGATATTGTTGTAGGGTAGCAGTTAATTAATTGTTGTCTTGTGGATAAAGTGACATAATAATATGTAAAGCATTTAGCATCGTACCTGACCTGGATTTATAGTTTTGGTTATTGGCACTGGTCCTGGTATGAGTAGCTAAGATTTCTTATTTTTTCCTAATAAAAAGACTTTTCCTCTGAGGCTTATTAAGAATCAAAATCAGTTTATTGATTAGTTACATCTTGTCCTTCATTATCAAAGAAGACCAAAACAACATCACCATGTTTGAGAAAAATTTCAGTGTGTCCAACTGTGACTGATCAGCCCAAAACTAGCTCAGAATGCTCTACCACAGGTTGGGCACAAAAAATCCATGTGAACACCTGGGGTAGGTACTCTATACTTATGGATGTCACATTTCCTTTGAGCTGCTTCAATATTGCCTTGCTCCTAGAGTGCAGTACCCTCACTGATGAGGGCATGCTATGCTGGGCAGTCCTGTGCCAGTGTCTTCAATGCTGTACAATCAATTTTAAAGTTCTTCAATGAGAACTTCAGGTTGTCTCAGTATTGCTTCTTCTGAACCTCTTGTGAGCACTTGCCCTGTGTGAGTTCTCCATAAAATAGTTTTGTTTATTTTTAGCAAGCATACATCTGGCATTCTAACAATGTATGCAGTCCATTGTAGTTGCACTCTGTAGTAATGTTGGACTAGGCAGTTTAGCTTGAGAAAGGACCTTAATATCTAATATCTTCTAATGCCAGGTGACCTTCAGAATCCTCCTAAGACAATTTAAATGGAAATGATTTAACCACATGATGTGGGTAGACAGTCCAGGTTTTACAGACTTACAGTCATGAGCTCAGCACAATGGCTCTATAGAACTTCAGTCTGATAGTCAGTCTGATTCCTCTTTTCTACCACACTTTCTTTCAGAGGCTCCCAAATACTGAGCTAGCTCTGGCAATGCCTGTTTCAACCTCATTATCAATGTGTGCCTCCTTGGAAAGGACACTTCCAAGGTAAATGGACTTGTCCACAATACTCAAGACTTCTCCATTTACTGTAATTGACGGTTTCCTCATATGGATGGTGTGGTGCCGGCTGATAGAGCACCTCTTTTCTTGGTGTTAATTGTTAGACCAAAATTAGCAAAATAGCAGAGGATTGATCCATACTTTGTTGCATCTCAGCTTCAGAGACTGTGTTGAGTATATAAATCATCTACAAACAGAAGATCATGCACTACAACTCCCTCCACTTTGGTCTTAGCATGTAGCCTTTTTCAGGTTGAAGAATTTGCCATCATTTAAATAGCTGATCTTGAGGCCATGCTCATCCTCAGTAAAGGTGTTTGATAACATGGCAAAAAACATCATGCTAAAAAGTATGGGAGCAAGAACACATACTGGTTTCACTCCATTGGTGACTTGGAAATCTTGAGAACATTGTACACTATCCAGAACCTGGGTTTGCATGCCATCATGGAATTGATGTACAATACTGATGAACTTCTCCAGGCAACAAAATTTTGACATAATTTTCCATAAACCCTCATGACTGATGGCATGAAAAGCCTTGGTAAGATCTACAAATGTATACACATCTCTGTTCTGTTCTGGCATTTTCCCTGGAGTTGTCAGGCAGCAAATACCATATAAACTGTTCTTCTACCCTTTCTGAAGTCACACAGGTGAAGGATCAGCCTATTGAGAAGGACTCTGGCAAGAAAACTATCAGTAATGACTAAAAGAGAAATACCCTTGTGATTGTCACAGGACATTGGAGGCATCCTTGAATTCTTGGGGGATAACCTTTTCCTGCCATATAACCTGAAAATTTCAGTCAGTTTTTGGATGAGCCATGGACCACCAACCTTGTAGATCTCAGCTGGAATAGAATCAGCTTTGCCACTTGAAAGGAGCCTAATTGCATTCAAAACTTCTCCAGTTGGAACTTCAGCTAGGAACTGATTAACTTCAACTTGAGGTAAAAGATCAATGGCCTCTGCATTGATTAATGATGATCTGTTAAGAACAGTATGGAAATGTTAAGCTTATCTCCCTATGATCACGTCTCTAGCATTAATCAATGTGTATCCATCAGGACTGAGTGGTTGAGATGCACCATATGTCTTTGACCCCTAAATAGCTTTCAGGGCAACATAAAAACATTTTGGTGTGTAACTGTCTGAAAAAAATTGAATTTCATCTGCTTTCTTACTGAGCCCCAAATTCTGCATCTCTCTAAAGTTCACTTGTGCTTTACTTTTGGTAGAATTAGAAATGATGGTAAACCTTGTGGAGTTCTCATTTTTCATTTATCAGTTTCTGTATTTCCCCATTATTTTTATCAAACCAGTCTTATGTGTCTGATTGTGCACCAAGTGCTGTACATCAGATCTCTGAAGCTGCCCACTCTTTTTCTTCTCCACTGTTGCCAACAGTATGTTGGCTCAGTTTTCCCTTCAAGTTAGCACAAACTGTTCCCTCTCAGAGAGCCACTCTAATCTCTTGATATTAATTTTTCCAGTATTCATTTTGCCTTAGGGCCTCATTGGTTGAATGTGAATATTTAGCTTAGAGAGGATGAGTCTGCACCACACATTACCTTTGTCTTTCTCACATCCTGTCTGTCTCTTCTCCTTAGGATTACATAGTCTAATAAGTGCCAATGTTCGTTATGAGGGTGTTCCAGGAATTTTTATTGTGTTTAGGTAAATAGAAGTAAGTGTTGGTCATGTGATATACAAGTCTTCAGTAAAAGGTGACCATTGCTGTTGCTTTTTCCAATTCCATTTCTCCCAAGGTCTGACTTCCTGTCATGTCTGGTAACCTGAGCCTACTCTATCATTAAAGTCACCAAAATTTATAAGCTGATCCTCTTTTGGTGCATTGATGATGAGGGTCTCCAGGTCTTCTTTAACTTCATCAGTGTTTGTCATGGTGGTAGCATGACATTTTACCAGAAGTGGCAATCGAATTGTCATGAGTCCATCATTCACTCCTTTTGGTAGGCATTTGAGAATGTTGAAAAGATTAGTTTTGATTGCAGAACCTGTGTTCCCTTTCATTGTGGCTACTCCAGAAAAATGTGTATCCAACTCCACTTCAGTAAGCTGGCCTTCATTTGTCAGACTTGTTTCACTCAGGACTGCAATTTTGATATGATATTTTCTGAGTTCTCTTTTAACAAGAGCTGTTTGTCTTTCAGGTATATTGAACCTTGTGTTATCTATGAGTGTACACATGCTCCATGCACCAATGATGAGTGGAATCTTCTTTGAAGAAGATTTTGCAGATTTTTTTGTGTCTCAACCACACTGTGGGATCCCTGCCTGCCATGGTAATTAGGCCAGGTCAATTTTTAGGGCATCTTTTCTAGCCCCTTCCTCACATTAGGATGTGAGCAGTGTGATCCTTGAAAGGGCTGCAGAATCCCACTGCTGCTATCAGTGGAGAATTGGGCCACCTGTGTGCCAGGCTTGTGACTACAGTTCCCAGTGTATCTGCACTTGCTGCTTCATCACTTGCCTGTCACCACATGATTTTGAGGAATGGTTATGAGGGATGCCTTTTGTTGTATATGTAAATTGGATTTAAGTGAGGTAAACTTGCATGAAGTCATCTGCCTCACTCTCTTCTCTAAAGTCATTATGATCCAGGATAGCAAGACAACTGTGATGACTTTAGATGCAGTGAATGACCTTGGAGTCTTTGATGTCTAACCAAGCTCTAAGTCTTCCATGGCATCTGCTTCAGCTGGCTTCATGCCCATTGGAAAAAAATTGTTCTCTTCTGCCCATTTCACCAGTGAAAGACTTCACATACTTCAAGTGGACAAATCCCCACTACTCACCAATGAGCTTGAGTCTCTTCAACCTGGTTTAGCCCATCTGCTGAAATGGTTTACTTGGGTGTGACCACTGTGCATGCTACAGCTTCTTAGAGTCCTAGGGAGAGGTGACTCAGGTGATTGTCAAAGGTAGAAAGTAGCCCTGAAGAGGGCTTGGCAGTCCTCACACCAAGGTACTAATCTTCCTTAAACACACCCTTATTAAGAATCAGAACTAATAAGGGTATAATTTCCCTTAACAAGAATCCAAGTCTTTTGTGCTACAAGAGGTGCTAATACAAAAACTGACAGAGATGACTGGCAGGTAAGCACACACAACTAGACTTCTGAGGTTGAAATCAAACATAAGTCTCTTCAAGGCACGAGAAATAACTATTTACTGGCCAAATTCCACATCATTTTTTGAATAATAAAGGGGAATGGGGGGGAGGAACATATATCTATAATTTATCATGTGCTAAGTACTGTCTTAAGAATTTTCGGAATTTTATTTCATTTAATTCATTCATTTAAATGCTGTCACAACTACCTAGGAAGTAGGTGCTATTATGATGCTCATTTTACAAAAAAGCAAACTGAGATAATCAGAGGTTAAGTGTCTTACCCAGGGTCATAGAGTTAGGAAGTATCTGGAGCAGGATTTGTACTTCTATACCCTTATATAATTTCATTGATAGAGGACTGTCACAGGTGAGGAAACTTCCTTTTTTAAAGTCATTACGGAGAGAGAGGTTTTATTTTATCTGGGGTCATCCAGTCAGTTTTTCAAAGACTTCAACCCTACTTGAAGGCCAGTTGTCTATCTTTTACACCTCACTTCTTACCTATCACTACCCTAATATGGGCCTATGTGCAACCTCATCAAATTGTTATGTAACTCAAATGTGATTCTTTTAATAAACAAAATGTATTGTAACTGTTTATAAGCTTACATTCTACACTAATGCTTCACTATGTGAAGAAGTTAGTAGCAAATGCTATAAAGTTCCATTTGCTCTGAAGGTCAGTTGAATTCAATAAACATTTATTAAATTTATTAAATTCATATTTTGTGCTAACCTTACTGTGCTAAGTATTGGGAGACAGATAAGAAAAAGAAAGACTTCAAGTAGTTTGCAATCTAATCTAAGTAGACAATATACAAAAGGAAACTGGAAAGTGGAGGTGGAGTAGTATGATCACCATGGGACATCTTGTTTCATGGAGGTCAGATCAAGCAGAGATACAGTAAAATTTGGATAGTGAGATGAAAAGTCCAGATCTCATCTTCTCTAAAGGAAAACTTTGGGAGGAGTTTAGTGCTCTACACTCTACACTTCCATCCTCCCAGAGAGGAGAGGAAGATGCTGAGTATAAAAGTTTGAGTAAAACAGTTTGATGATGAGTTCAGTGAAAGAAATGACCATCAAAGCTTTCATATCTGAATGGTTTATTAAATCATGCAACATCTTTATCCAAGAAGAAATGGTAGTAGCTTGCGGGGGCTGCTAGGTGGTTCAGTGGATAGAGCATCAGCCCTGGAGACAGGAGTACCTGAGTTCAAATCCGGCTTCAGACACTTAATGATTACCTAGCTGTGTGGTCTTGGGCAAGCCACTTAACCCTATTGCCTTACAAAAAAAAAAAATGGTAGTAGCTTCCAAAGTGACAAACACAATCAGAAGCTTTATCACAAGAGTACCAACACTGAAAACAATTTTAAGTAGATGAACTTGACACTTTTTTCTGAATTATTTATGAATGCCTCCTTCCATAGCATGGAAATACTGAACTTTTAGGTTAATAACAGTATTCAAGGCATATGTAGTTTCATGATTGTTTGGGGAATGAAATAAGAAACAAGGGACATGCTTCTGGTGTTTTATGTACTTGGCTTATACAACAAAATGAAAACAAAAAGGAAAAGGGAAAGGGAAGAAGAAAAAGCCAGCTGGAAAAAAGAAAAAGCATTGGGGGAAGGGGAAGAAAAAGGGGAAGAGAAGGGGAAAAAAAGTTTTTCACTTTATAATAGTCTGTTGTGCTGGTAAACTGTTTGGAAGTAATCATAATTTCTGCAAATAAAGTACATATATATATACATATATATGTATATATATACATATATATAGTGTCTCCTTTATCAACAATTCAGGCAGGAACCATAAATCAAATAGCAAAACATTTAATTGGTACAGAATGACAAAATAAAACAAAAAAAATAACAGTAGAAAATAACTTTGTCCTATCCATATCCAAAGGAACATCATCTCTGACAGACTCCCCAAACAACTTATATTTAAGATAAGGAAGGATTTTTGTTTTGCTGGAATACATCTCAGGATTCCATCT
Organism: Macrotis lagotis; assembly: GCF_037893015.1. NCBI lineage: Eukaryota > Metazoa > Chordata > Mammalia > Peramelemorphia > Peramelidae > Macrotis > Macrotis lagotis. Next base: position 723,746,321 of record NC_133658.1, on the reverse strand, counting down.
TCCTCAGGTACTTCTTTGTTGCACCACTCTGTCTTCTCTAGCTCTAATTCCTCTCTGCCTAAAGATTCCCCTCTGCTTCTTTGATGAAAAGCTGTCATCTACTACTTGACTGGACTTGAACTTAAATTCTCCCTCAGGAGGATTAATCAGAAAGAACACAGCTATGTGGGGCAGTGGATAGGGTACCAATTCTAGAGTCAGGAGGACCTGAGTTCAAATTTGATCTCAGACATTTAATAATTACCTATGTGACCTTGGGCAAGTCACTTAATCCCCCATTGCCTCAAACACATTATCTGTGTGACCTGGGACAAACCACTTGTCCAGACTTTGGCTGATGAATTGGCTAATTTGTTTTTTTTTTTTTGGTTTGTTTTAGATTTTTTCAAGGCAAATGGGGTTAAGTGGCTTGCCCAAGGCCACACAGCTAGGTAATTATTAAGTGTCTGAGATCAGATTTGAACCCAGGTCCTCCTGACTCCAGGGCCGGTGCTTTATCCACTGTGCCACCTAGCCTCCCTGAATTGGCTAATTTGAATTAGATTTCTTAAACATTCCCCCCCTTTTGTTTTAAAGTATAGTTTTCTTGGAGATTAAGGGTATATTGGGAAATATAATGATATAAAATAAAATATATGAATAAAAAAACAAAAACAAAAATAGAAAGTTAGAATTAGATGGGCTTTTAGGTCCCTTACAAATCTAAAACCTGGATTCCATGTTATCTTTTTTTCCTCCCACTTAAATCGATTAACCACATAAGGACTTTTGAGAGTTTACTATTCAAATACAAGAAATCTTTCAATTCCTTATTCCCACATATAGTTTTGTAGCAAATTCTTCAGGTCAGAAAGAAAACAAAAGGAAGTACAACAATAGATGAAAAAGGAATCTAGAAAATTGCACATATTTTCATTTAATTCTTTAAATTTTAGTGAAGTTAATATCAATGGGAAGCATTTTATTAGATAATTCCATATATGAATTCATTTATTATTGACTCAAACCTTTTTATTATTATTATGACTGAGTGGGGGCTTTTCAATTAGTTTTCAGGGAAAATCATAAACTTCTCTGAGTTCTATTTCCATGTTTTTACAGCTTTACTCCAATTCAATTTCTCTAAAATGAATTTACACATTTACCATGGTAAAGAAGAACCCAGCTCATTAAATTAAATTTGCAAATATTTGTTAACCATAGACCTTTTGCAAGGCACTATGATGAGATCAATTTTCCCAATCTTTAAGGAAATTCAGGTTCAGCCACATGAGACTTTGTGGATAAAAAAATGATGAATTAAAATATCACAGTTATTTGAATTATTTTTATTAAAATTTATCCATAGTATGCCATAAATATGAATACATATATCCTTTCAAATACAAGAGAATTGAATTCAATGCCTTTTTGTCCAAGAAAATAGTAACTAATAATACAATATATTTAAATTTAAATGCAAAAAGATTTTTTTATTGATATTTTTAGCATTGTAATCCTTTAAAAAGATTTAATGATGTGCTTATATGATAAATTTCTAATTTTGTAATTCATACATATCATATATACATATACATGAGTGTGTACATACACACATGCATACATGCATACATACACGCATACACACATAATAGGATTTGGGTCTAGACCAGGGGTTCTTAACTTTTTTTGTGTCATGGTCCTTTTTCATAGACTGATTAAAGCAATGGAACCAATGGACCCCTTCTCAGGAACAAGTTTTGAAGTATATTTTTTAAAAATATGATATAAAGAAAATCAATTATGTGGAAATTCTAATATCAAAATATAATTTTAAAAATAAATTTACATACCATAGGTTAAGAATCCCTGCTTAATAACCACAATAACAAAGATATTACAATAAGATTGTAAAATACTGTCTGGGGCCAATGAAACCAGAAAGATCATGTTAATTCCTTGAATTCATTTACCATCAAATCCCTATTAGCAAGAAGGTCAATAAATAAAGCAGAACAAACCCTCTATGCCACAAGACCATGAAAAACTTCATATTGTGACAGGATGTCACCTTGAAAACCCACCCTACAGAGAAGCTAGGCAGTTGCTATCTTGCCAGATGTCAAGAAAGGAGCTTTTTGAGGAAGTCTGCCTTGGGGGGATTCTTAATTAACTGTGAAGATTTTCACTACTAGATGAGAATCACCTTACTTTCTACCCTAAAGAAAAAGTGGTTGAAAGCCATTACCACTGGGAACTGAGGCCTGAGTGTGAGGCCAGGTCCTTTGGCACAGGAGTCTGCATGCTCAAAGGCAGTAATTGTAATTATCACCCTTTGCAAAAAGATGAAAGGGAAAAAATAAAGCTATTGGAGGGAGGTGGGGAGGGTGTTTATTTCCAAAGAACTATACAGACATTTACTCTTTAAGCTTCATAACTGGCCTGGGAAGCAAAGTGATGGACTTTGTACTATGTTGATAAGAAAGACATAAAAATGGAAATGTTCTTTCTGCCCAATGCATTATGTTCCACAGTCTTAAAGGAACATCTAAAATATTTGCTTTTGACTTTCCTCTCCTTCCTATCTTTGTTTATCTGACCAATCTGGATAATGCATAAATAAGGGGAAAAACAAGACTATCTCCATACATCATACTCAGTCCACAAATCGTCTTGTGAACTCTTTGATTGGGACGTTCTCTCCAGTGCTTCAGATCCCATCCCATCTATGCCTATCCAGTTACCAAAAATAATGTTATTTAATATCAGCTGGTCCTAACTTCTTTGTAGCAACCTTGTTATTCATTGCTAGGTAACTATCTGTGGAGACAGTTACCTAACAATGAATAACAGGCTATCCTGAATGGGCAAATGACTCCTGGTTATTTCTGCCCATAAATATAATGGAATTGGGGGGGGGGATCATGTAGAGAAGGGGGTCTGGATCAACTCAATATGTTGGAGATCTTCATCTACTTCTCTTAGCCATGGGAGTGGAGTACTCTAGCCATTTTACTATTACTACCAACCTATCTTCTTTCCTATTATATAACTCCTTGAAACCATCTTTGTTTCTGGGGAAAAAAAGATTATCCAACAATCCAAATTCTAATTCCTTTTCTAAAGTAGGTAGAGTCAAGCTATATGTTTATTTGATTAGAAAAACCAAAACCACTGGACTGTCTTCTCTTCATATGATATAAATCCTAGATGGGATAGTTTATTCATGAGGTACTTCTGATTTTAAGAAATAATCACATAATTCAATACTATTCCAAATTCCATTCTAGAGCCTCTTAACTTTTTTTTGAGTCCTGGACCCCTTGGGCAATCTGGTGAAGCCAATGGACCACTTCTCAGAATAATTTCTTAAATGCACAAAAGAAAATGAATAGTAGTACAAAGGAAACTATTGCATTGAAATACAATTGTTAAAATATTTTTTAAAAAGTACATGGGGGGCGGCTAGGTGTCGTAGTGGATAAAGCACTGGCCTTGGAGTCAGGAGTACCTGGGTTCAAATCTGGTCTCAGACACTTAATAATTACCTAGCTGTGTGGCCTTGGGCAAGCCACTTAACCCCATTTGCCTTACAAAAAAAAAAAACCTAAAAAAAAGTACATGAGACCCCAGAATAAGAGCTTCTTTATCTACTCCTTTAATGATGTATTGTGGGAGTCAGTTCACACATTCAAACTGTTATAAAAATCAAACTACATTTAGTAAACATAAAGTAATCATATTATAAATACACTATGATGGAGAAGGCAATATGGTATCCTATGGAAAGTACTGAGTGTAGTGTACCCAACCCTAGGTTCACATCCCAATAATTTACTGTCTGACTTTCACCTCTCTGAACTCAGTTTCTTTCTTCATAAAACTTTGTGTGTGTGTATGTGTTTAAAATGTTTATGCTTAATATTTTAAAATAAAATTTTTATATTGTGAAATTCCTAAGTTTCTTCATAAGTGTTTGAAATAGATGATTTTTCATGTCCCTTGCAATGATAAATCCCACAGGGAAACAGAAACCATAAGAGAAATTCACAGATAATCCTGGAACACACAGGAGATTTTCCTCCCTCTCCAAATCTCTTATCAAAGCTGCTAACAGACTGATTTTGATTTTATTCCTTTTTCATCCTTTCTTAGAAGTGCTATAAACAAGAAAATGGCTTCAACACAGTCCACCAGAGGGATAAACAGGCTAAAGAAGGTATTGACAATCCGTAAACCTTAAGATCCCTTTCAGGATAAGCATGAGGATTTAGATCCTTTTCTCCCCAGGAGGTTTTTCTAGATTCTAGATCAGAGCTGGGGAAACCTCCCTGTTCTACTTGAATTTGTTCTGAGACTTCTACAGGCTATACCTTGAGGAACAATAGAAATCAGGCCAGTTTCCCTGGTGGTGCTATGTATCTTTAAAATAGGTTTCCATGGCAACGAGTTTAAGAACATATTTGAATATAGAAACTCTTCTGTTAGAAAGCCAGAAAATCCAGGTGGCCCTTCTTGTTGAAATTTCCCAAGTCAGGGGATGTGACATTCAGAAAAAGGAGGGGGAGCAGTAATGGGCCAAAAATCCAAAGCATGAAGCAAGGGGCAGATCCATGTGCCAGTGATGCTGCAGCACAAATTTTTAACATAAAAGTGTGATGGAACTCATTGGTATTGATAAGTGGATGAATCCCTTCTTAGATTAAGTGTTTAAGAAATACATAGAATTGCTTAGGAAAACAATTAGACTAGACTACCATACAGCTTTAATTTAAAAAAAAAATTTTCTGGATCCCAGGTTTAGAACCCATTCTCTGCATTCATAATCACTTTCCAGGGCAGAAATAGTTTCCTTATCCCTCCTTCTCTGCTTCCTCAAATATCAGCATTGTTGCTGCTATAAATAAATAGGGTGAAAGAAATGTGTATATAAGTTACATACAGTGTAAATGAAAGTGCAAATCTCAGAAGAAAGGCATGCTATAATTTTGTCCTTGCCCTTCCATTCTTTGTCCCATTCCCCTCCAGATGCTAAGGAGGGTTATGATGACTTCAGGACAAAATACCATTTATTCTGCAAAAGAAAAGCAATCAGTTTAGTCTCCTTGGGATGAAAATTCTGTGTGTGTGTGTGTGTGTGTGTGTAAAATTTTAAAATAAAATTTTTATTTTATAAAATTCCTAAGCATTTATTTTTCTGACTCTCACACTGATGAAGAGAATTATGAATGTAGCTTTAATGCTGTTAAAATCTTGGTAATTGTGAAAGGCTGTTTGTCCCTGAGATGTAAACTGATCCCATTGATTGTGTTCTATTTCCCCTTGACTCCATTTGTATCTTGTTCCCCATTTTTCTCATCACCTAACCTTGGCTGTAGACATTGACATGACAAGAAATAACATATTGAACTTGAGAGTTGTGCACCTTGGGATAGGAAGAACCACTAGGTAGCTTGCCATTGGAAGATAGATGGCTCAAGGTATAAGACCACTCCCCAACGGCTACCCCTTGCGCAACCTACCAGAGTATTTAATAGAAAGCACTGCTACTTCTTTCCTTCTTTGTCTCTAGCAGGATGGTTTTTTTCTCAAACTCTTTCCCCAATGCCATGTAGCAAAACCAAGCCAAGCCTCATGGATGCCTGCCCTTTTCTCTCTCTATCTCTTTCTCTCCTCTCTCTCAAACTTCACCTAGACTATTCTTAAAGTGATTACTGTTTTTCTAGAAGTTTTAACTTGTATATCTGTAATAATTAGCCATAAAAAATCTTCATCAGTTTTTACATAAGAGCTTGAATTCTTTTGAAGCTTGAGTGGCCCTAAATTTTTCAGTTACCCCAAATTATATCTTTGATTGGTGATCCCAAAAAATCTCAGCAGCAACAATATCAATAAAAAAGGACAAAAAGAAACACTTTATAAATTATGCATATCATGAAAAACAAATGTTTATATTGGTCTTGTAAAAAATCAGTATTATATATAATTTTTCAAGCTAGTCCATCACCTCTGAATCAGGAAATGGGCAGTATTTTCTTCATCATTCATTAGAGTTGTGGTTGGTCAATTTATATTATATGATATTAATTATATCATATCATGTTATATGATATAATTTTATATTATAGAAACAAAGTCCTTAAGCCATTCAAATTTGTCTTTACAATGTTGTTATTACTGTAATAAATTGTTTTTCTTGATTCTCCTCACATCACTCAATCAACTTATATAGATCTCCTGGAGCAGGAGTGGGCAACTTTTTTTCTGTTAAGGACTATATGAATATTTATAACATTACTCAAGGGCTATATGTAGTCAAACATTTAATTAATTCATCCATAAAAAGATCCTAGAATTATTACTAGATTTACTACAATTGCCTTGGCAACACCTCACCAATATGACCCTTGAGCAGAGAAATCTAGAACTTCTCTGAAACCGTCTTTTTAATAATCTCAAAGGGTACAATAAATAGTATTCTATTATTTAAAATATTGTGATTTATTCAGCAATTCACTTATTGATGACCATAATAAGAATTAACCTCCAAGTTCCAAATTTCCAGATTAAGAATAGAACCTTTGCATATATATTTTATGAAAAGGTCTCAGAGTCAGTCATCAGGCAACAAATTTTTATTAATGGAAATATGAAGAAATACAAAATATTGTTCCTATTTTCAAGGAACTCACATATGAATGGGAAGGATAACATACAAAAATTACAGATATATAGAGTATAAATGTGAGGCAATCTAACCAGGAATATACCAGCATATATAAACAGAAGACTATTTTAGAAATGCATGCATTTTTTTATGAATTTACATGGGTACATAGAAGTGTTTTGAGGGCAGGAACAGATTGTCAGACTTTATGTTTTCTTGGATAAAAGGAAATTCCCATCATAAACCTCTAGCAATGAAGATCTGAAATTGTGCCACTGTTCAAGAGTCTTAAGAGTGCCTTAGAGCATTGAAATGTTAAATAACTTGCCCAGGATCACACAAACCAAGATGTGTCAGAAATAGGACTTGAAGAAGTCCTGGCTCCAAGGCTCAATCAACTTTCTATACAAAAATGTCCAAAGGCACATGCAGACAGGGAACTAAGGTTTTGAATCATTATTTGGCTGCTATAGGCTAGATGAATATAGGCTAGACTTGGGAATCATTTGTGTAGAGTTGATCATTGGATGAAATGAACTCAATAAGGGAGAGAGTATGGAGAGAAATAGGAAGAGAATATAAGAGAGAACCTTGGAAAAAATAAGAAAAATGAAATGCAACATTAGGGGTGAAAGATAGCTGATGATACAGCAAAAGAGACTAATAAAAAAAGAGTCAGAGAAATAGAGGAAGAACCAAAAGAGAACTCAAGGGAGCCAAATCAGGAGAGAATGTCCAGCAGGGGGTTGTGTCTGACAGTGTCTAAACTAGGAGAAAGGTCAAGGAAATGAGGAACAAGAAAAGGTCAATGGTTTTTAGCAGTTAAGAAAGTCTTATTAACCTTTGAAGGGATAGTTTCGATAGAATGATCAGGCCAAAAGCCAAGCTGTAAAAAGGGATGAAATAGATGAAGGCAGCAAATGTAGATGACCCTTTACTTCTCTGGGCTGACATTATGTCATTTGTAAAATAAGAGGATTAGAAAGTAAATCTCTAAGGTTCTTTTCAGCTCTGAAATTTGATATGTGGCCTATTTTTTTTTTAGCCATTCCTTCATTTTTAAAATGAGTTAACAATATTTATATTACCTCCCTCTCAATATTGTTATGAGAAAATCATTTGTAAGCCTTAAATATATAAATGTGAATTATTGTTAAAATTTTAAATGTCTTTGGGAAAGATGTTGGAAGAAATCAAAGAATTCTAAGTGTTTCTTCTTAGAAGAATCAAAGAAGTATCAGAAAGACAGAGCCTGAAACAAACTCTACCTATTTTAAAATTATGTCTATGGCCTGACCTGAATTAGGCTTTTTTTTTTTAATATATTCTTATTGATAGATTTCATCCACATCAATATATGGCAAGTGGCCATTCATTCTGGTCATCTTCATGACTGATTACTAAAAGCAATTCAATCTCACAGGAATCTCCACTGATTATTAAACTGCTGAAATGAATACATTGGTCATTCCAAGGCCTATTGTGAGACTGTGGAGAAAGGAAGGTTTCAATCTTTCATTATTGTAATAGATGGCTAATACTCTAGGTGTTCTCTCTACATCTATACTATATAGATATATAATTTATATTATACAAACATAAATAACATATATACATAGCATGTAATATATGTGTAAATGCATAAAACATATAGTTTATATATACATATTTTATACATATATAGATTTATATATATCTTATATACATATATAATTTAAATTCATAGTAGCTACATATGTATATTTATATATGATTGTCTATGTATTTATATATATAATGAATTTATATGCACATATATTTATTTATGAAAGAACATATAGTAATTTTAAAGAGAAATAGCCTAGAATCTAGTAAGACCTGTATTCAAATATGGCTCAGACACAGATTCAACTATGTTACCCTGGGCAAATCAATTAATCTTTCCATGTTATAGACAGTTCTCAAAAACTACAAAATTTGTAGAGAAGTGTCTATTTATGTTGACAGAAGTTTGTTCAGCCAAGGGTTCTCTTTATAAATATGCACATATATACATATATGTATATATATTAATAGAATGTTTATGTATATTTACAAATGCACATGTACATGCACATACTGATCTATATAATTACATGTTTCTATCTGCCCATTGAAATGAATATATATATATATATACATATATATATATATATATATATTTACTTATATGATGTGTATAAATTAAGTACCACGTGTAGAATCAGGTTTTCTTTACTCCAGGATCAGTTTTCTGTCTATTGTACTTCACCTTCTCTCACATACATGCCCAAGTACATGGATATACAGATGGTTGTGTGTATGTGCCTAGATACATGTACATGTGTGTATATAAATGTATATTGAGTGTTTGTTTATAGATGGCCTAGATCATTCATAAGTGCATGTATGAATGAGGATATGTGGCATAGTTGAATGATAAACTGAGTCAGAAAGACTTAGCCTTATATTCTTCCCCTAATATTTACTAGTTGTTGTATGATGAGGAATATTTACTAGTTGTATGATGTTGAATATGTCATGATCTTTTTTGAGAGATAATTTCCACATTTGTAAAATGGGATAATGCCTATAGCTTTGATATAAATTCATAAAGTTGTTGAGAGATTCCAATGAGATAATATATATGAAGAGATTTACAAATGTTAAAGCAACATATAATTGTCAGTTGTGATGTATGTATGCAGACTGTATATATGTGGAAAAGGACCAGATTTGAAATTTCATTGGCTTAATGAATTTCTTGGTGAAGCAGCTTCCTCTTCCAATGTAAATTACCATTGTCTTATTGCTAACACTAAAAATTAAGACCTATAAGCATTCTGTAAATGGATAGGAACTTTAGTATGAGTCCAAAATCTGACCTTAGACCCTAGTTGTGAGATTAAACCCTGTTTGCCTTAGTTTTCTCATCTGTAAAATGAGTTGAAGAAAGAAATGGCAAACTATTTTAGTATCTTGGCTAAGAAACACCAAATAGTATCATGAAAAGTCAGACACAAGAAAAAAACAGCCAAACAATTGTATGTGTGTGCATATAGGACATACATGTATGTATGTGTATACACGTATGTATGTGAATAAATATCAATATGTGTATATATATGAAAAGTAAAATGCTTATACACATGCACACATATATGTTATTTCTTATATTGTTGTTCAGTCATTTTCAATTGTGCTTAACTTTTCATGGCATTTTCTTGGAAAAGAAACTAGAGTAATTTTCTATGTACTCCTTCAGTTCCTTTTGCAGATAAGCAAACTGAGACAAATGGTTGAATTCATTGCCCACAGACAGCTGAAAAGTGTCTAAGGTCAAATTTGAACTCATGAAGATGAGTCTTCCTGACTTCAGGTCTGACACTCTCTTATACACTGTCACCTAGCTGCCTTGTATGCATATATATTTGTGTGTACAAGTATAAATACTTGTATTTCATTATGTGGGGAGTAGTACACTGTTGAGTTGAAGACTAGAGAGGATATAGGTTAGGAATTTTCTAGGATGTCACTCTATAAATGCAATCACAATTTGTTTGGGAGGGGGAGCTACATCTCAGCTTGGATACTATTTGCAGAGAACACCTAATTTTCCAAAGCTCCATCACCCCTTCCCAATTGAGCATATCATTTTAATAGCTTAAAACTTCACTAAAGCTTTGGGGAGGCATATATGCATACACATATGTTCTCTGTTCATATAGGTATCCTCCAATTAGGTTTGAAATCACATGATCTAGCAAGAGATCAACACTTCTCTTTGTATATGCCTTCCAATAAAGTAAAATGTATAAATAATTTGTACCTGGGTACCTTTACAAATTCCTAAGTCACCATCCTAGGATATGAGACAGATTTCAAACTAAATCCAAAAAACTGTTCATGGGTTATATTGGTTCTCATCCTTCATTATTGAAGTAGAACAAAATGATATCACCATCTTAGAGAAAATGTAAAGTGTATCTAACTATGGCTGATCAGACCAATGTGAGCCTGGAATGCACTACCACAGCAGGGGCACAAATAGTCCATGTGATCACCTGGGGTGGGTACTCTAAACTTAGACTCAAAGAGCTGCTTCACTTCTGCCTAGTCTAAGTCTTAGACTACACTACTCTAGAGTAGTCTAAGACTACTCTAGAATTAAATTCACATGCCTCATATAGCACAGTATCCTCACTATTGTTGGCCTGCCACTCTAAGTGATCCTGTGCCAGTGTCTTCCATGCTGTACAATCAATTCCAAAGTTCTTAAGAGAGCCCTTCAGAGTATTCTAGGATGATTTCTTCTGACTCTTCTGTGAGTGCTTGTCCTGTGTGAGTATAGTATTTTTAGCAAGCATACATTTGACAATGAACAACATGACCAGTCCATCAGAATTGCATCCTTTATATCAACATTTGAATGCAAGGCAGTTTAGCTCAAAGAAGGACCTCATATTCACTTGCTAGGTGATCTTCAGAATCTTCCCAAGACAATTTAAATGGAAGTGATTCAGTTTCCCAGTATGACTCTTATATATTGTTCAGGTTACACAGGCATAAAACAATAAGATCAGCATAATGCCTCTATGGAACTTCAATTTGGTAATCAGTTTAATACCTCTTTTCTCCCAATCTTTTTTTCATAGTCTACCAAATACTGAGCTAGCACTGGTAATATGTGTGTCAACCTTATTATCAATGTGTACATCCCCAGAAAGTACAATGCCAAGGTGAGTGAACTTTTCCACCATATTCAAAACTTCTCCATTTGCTATCACAGATGATTCTATATATGGATGGTATAGGGGTGACTGATGGAGCACTTATGTTTTTTTCTGTTGTTAGGCCAAAATTAGCAAAGCAGCAGAGGATTGATTCATACTTTTGCATCTCAGCTTCAGAGGCTGCATTGGTTACACAATCATTTGCAAACAGAAAAGTTATGTAGCTACACTCCCTCTACTTTGGTCTTGGCTTGTAGCCTTTTCAAGTTAAAGAATTTACTAGCAGTGAGGTAGTTAATCTTGATGTCCTGTTTATTATCCTCACTGAAGGTATTTTATAACCTGGCTGAAAGCATCATGCTAAAAAGCATGAGAGCAAGGACACAGTCCTGTTTCTCTCCATGGGGAACAAGGAAATCAGGTGCTTTGCCACATGAAATGGAGATTAATGGCATTCAAAACCTCTTCCTTAGTTGGAACTTCAGCTAGGGTCAAAAAGTGTCTGCATTGATCAATGATGGTCTGTTAAGAGTACCAAGACAATGTTTAGCCCATCTCTCTATCACTAATCAACATAACTCCAATGGTAATGAGTAGATGATGCACTATTAGTCTTTGACCCATAAATAGCCTTTTAGGCATCATAAAAGCACCTTGCATTGCTGCTTTCTACATAAGACTGAACTTCATCTGCCTTCTTACTGAGTCCTGCATCTATCTAAGCTTCACCTGTACTTTACTTTTGATGGAATTAAATGCTGCCTTCTAAGAAATGGATGAACTATATTGCTAGTAAACCCAGCAGAATTCTCATTTTTTAAATTTGTATTTTCCTTTCATTTTCATCAAACTATTTTGTGAGTGTTCTGACCCAGATGAGCAAATTCAGTTGTGTACATCAAATCTTCTGAAAGTTGTCCATTTCTTTTCTGCTTCACTGTTGCCAATGTGTGTTGGTTCAACTTTCCCTCCAGTTAAGCAACACTGTTAGTGCTCTAAGAAGCATAATCTCTTGTTATTAATTCTTCAGTAGTCATTTTATCTTGGGGACAACTACATGGGTTGGATGTGAATATTTATCCTGGAGAGGATGAGTGTGTGATCAGCCCATCATGTCACCACACACTGACTTTATCAATCTCACAGACTGTCTCACTTCTCCATTCAATCATATAGTCTATTAGATGCAATGTTTACTGTTAGTATATATTCAGGAAGTTTTTATTATATTTAGGTAAATGGAAGACAGTGTTTGGATAAGAAGGTCATGAGATGTACAAGTCTTCAGAATTAAATGACCATTGGTAATGCTGTTTCCAACTCCATTCCTCCCAAGCACTCCCTGTCATGCCTGGGAGTCTAAGACTACTCTAGAATTAAATTCACAAAGAATTATTTTTTTTTTCATGAAAAATTATCAACTTGTCCTTTTTTGGTACAGGTCTTCACAATTTTTTTCTTTGACCTTAACAGGGTTCTGCATGGTGAGAGCACAGGCACCAATGATGGTGTTTCCCTGCAAGTGACAATCTCATTGTTTTAAGTCTGTTGTCCACTCCTTTTGGCAAGTATATAAGCTTGTTAACTAGACTTTGGATTGCAAAACCTGCTCCATCTTCACAGTATTCCCCTTCACTGTGGCCATTCCAGAAAAAATGTGTATCCAACTCCAACTTAAATAAGTCTGGTCTTCATTTGCCAACCTTTTTCGTGGGCTGCTCTTTGGATGGGATACTTGCTGAGCTCTCTTGCAACAAGAGCTATTAGTCTTTCATATGTATTGGCCTTTCCTTTGTCTGTGAGTGTGCACTGATCCCATGTATCGATGATGAGTGGAATCTTCTTTGAAGAAGTTTGTGCACAATTTTTTTGTGTTTGTTTTGAACACAGGGTAGGATTCCCAATTACTGTGGTAATCAGGCCAGGGTTGGGTAAGCAGACATTTTTTAAGGCACTTTTTCTAGGCCCTTCCACATATGGAGATGAGCAGAGCAATCGATTACATCTCCCAGTGTATCTGAACCTGATGCTTCTTCATTTGCCTATTGCCACAATTTGAGATAGGAATGGTAAAATGGCATGTGTGATCTCTTTTGATTTGTATATAAGTTGAATTTAAGTGAGGTATACTTGCATGAAATTGTTGGTCTCACTCTCTCCAAAGTTATCATGGCCCAGTGGGAAGATAGAGTCAAGATAACTGGTAATGGCTGTAGATGTAGTGGATGGTCTTGGCGTCATTGATGTTTAACCAAATTCTTAAGTAGTCTACAATGCCTGCTTCAAGTGCCTTCATGACTGTTGGAACAAAGTGTTCTCATCTGTCCATTCCACCAGTGGAAGACTTCACATACTCAAAGTAGTCATCCCCCTAACTCTCTGATAGGTTTGAGATTCCTTGGTTACCTTGAATTTGGTTTAGTTTTTCTGCCAGAATAGTTTAGTGGGGTGTGGCTGCTGTGCTTAAAATTTGAAACACAGATGAGTAGTAGGTGTTCAGGTGGACATCAAAAGTGGAAAGTAACTGAAAAGGGTTCAGCAGCCTTCTCACCAGAGGTACTAGTCTTCCATGAATACAACCTACATCACTACTTCTACATAATATATCCCTGATCATTTGTTGGCATGGATAATTCTCCATAAAGTCAGATTGCAACCTTTCTTATCCTTCATAGGTGACCTTCAGGAGTTGTCATGGCCAAGACATATATTAATACAACTTCCTGAATTTAGCTAGCTAGTCTGGTCTTTCTACAACAGACAAAGAGTCCATCTATCCAGTATTAGCATGTGACTCTGGAGTCTTTTCAGTTTTATTTAAAATCTTTGTTTTTAATGTCACTGATAGAGTCTTTAAAAATCAAGTTCACCTACACAAACACCAGAATATTGGTGGAGGATCTTGTGGAATGATCACCTAAATATATAGCATAAAATATACAGCTTGCTCATAGTTCACCAGTTTTACCCATCCACCCAGTCTATCGAGCAAGTTAATTCAAAACAAGCACAAAATTTTTCCAGTTCCACTAGATCGGAGCTAGGAAGAGCTAGGAAGCTGTTTCTGATTTTTTCTTAGAGTCCCAAAGCAAATGCTTTCTTATAACACTTGCAATCTGTTATATGCATTGAAAGAGATGATACAACTGCATCAAGTAGGTGTTGTTCCTGGCAGTGTCTGTTTTTTCTTTGTCTTCTGAGAGAAAAAATAAAACTCATTATTTTACACATGTGTAATCAGATCTAACAGGTCAGGAGAAGGAGATAGATCTTAACTTCCCCTGCTGTTATTGTCATATCTTTTTGGAGACAGACCTATTGGGAACTGGAGTTTCATTAGGATACGATGAAATCAAATCTTGTTAGATGCCAATTAGGCATACTGTGAGATGACACCTTGCTCAATGAGAATTTTTTCAGATTTTTTTTCCTTCTTAATTTTCAAATTTATAGTCACTGACAATTAGTCACAACTCTCTTGAAAAAAATGCTTTTTTTTTAAAATACACATTCCACTTGTACAGCAGATATATGCCATTAGCTCCAGGCATACTCCTTGTAGGATGGGCTCCCAACATTAAAGGTTCACACACTTAAGGTACTCTAAAATAACAATGGTTTAAAAGGGGTTATGGTCAGGGCGGCAAGGTGGCGCAATGAATAGAGCACAGTCCCTGGAGTCAGGAATACCTGAGTTCAAATCCAGCCTCAGACACTTAATAATTGCCTAGCTATGTGGCCTTGGGCAAGACACTTAACCCTATTTGCCTTGCAAAAACCGGGAAAAAAAATAAAAGGGGTTATGGCTATGTTGAATGGATAAAATTTGAAGAAATACATGAGTTGTAGAAGAGCTGTGTCTGTGCCAACAGGATAGAAAGTTAGAAATATATTTGTAGCTCTTAGAGAAAGAGCCTTGTCATGACTAGAGCCCTGTGCTCTAAAGGAAAGAATCATCATTATCATTATAATGATCACCATAATAAAAAAAAAATGTGATTAGCAGGATGAGCTTAAGGCAAAATTGTAAGGTAGGCAAAGTTTATATTTAATGATTTTTTTTTCAGTACCCTCTCTTTCTTCTTCCTTTGACTTGACATATGTCTCTTAGTACCAGAGGTAATATGGTGATGCCTAGGAAGTCATCTACATCTCCAAAGTGGTCTGTTCTTTCAGGTAGTAGTACCAACCCTTCCCAACACTATCCTTATTACCACTCCTGTCAAAATGGACCTTCTCTTTTCTAATTCTTTAGGACCCTGCTCTGCTCTCTCTTCCATGATATGGTGGAGATAAGAGAAATTCCTCATATTTTATTTATGACCTCTTATCTCCATTTTAGAGACCACAAAACTGAAGCACAGATTGAAAGGACCAATTTCACTTCTCTGTTTTTTGCCACTTCTAAAGGCAAGGTAGGAGGCACAGTGAATAGAAGAAGATTTGAATTCAAACCTGGCTTCAGCTACTTTATCAGCTGTGTAACCTGTATAAAATAACTTATCATCTGTCTGCTTCAGTTTCCTCAATTGTAAAATAGGGATTATAATAGCACCTATCTCCCAGGACTATTGTGAGGATCAAATGAGATATCTATGAGGAAAAAAATAATGAGTACAAGTGCCTAGCATTAAATAACTGTGCCTACCTGTAGATCTTCTGGGAGAGCTAAGTGGTTGGGCCTAGAGTCAGGAAGTCCTGAGTTCAAGTCCAGCCTCAGATACTTATTAGCTTGTGACCATCAGCAAATCACTTAACTCTGTTTTCCTCAGTTTCCTCATCTGTAATAGAAAGAAGAAAATGACAAACTACTCTAGTATTTTTGTGGAAAAACCCAAATAGAGTCATAAAGATTTACATTGGGAAACAGTTGAGGAACAACAAAGATCTCCCATTATAATTGCCTTTGGATTAAGGCTTTGTCTTCAGACATACCTTCTCTACAAAGGGTATATAAATTATGACCCCATCACCAGTAAGGGTCTTTTGATCTAAGAGAGAACCAAATGCCAACCTTTAATTAATAACCTGCTGACCTTATAATAAAATGATTAATGGCTATAGAAACTTTTAAATTGTCACACCAGAGAAATCACAGGCTCAGTTCCCACCCGCATGTAATATGCACAAGTTAGAAAGAGGAAAGATTTGTCCTAGAGTCTTCTTATGGATGAGAAAGGATCAAAACATGAGCCCTTAAAAAAATTAACTTCTTTTAGACAGAATAAATGGGAAAACGAACACACCAACTAACACACTGATAAAGCTATGCCAACCACTCTGGAAAATGTTTTGGAATTAACCAAAGAAAGTTACTGTCTCCTTTATCTCTGACAAGTTAATGCCCCATAGTGATCAAATACGAAAATAAGGTCCTAAATTCAACAAAATATGTATGGTAGTGTTGCAGAGAATTGTGGACTTGGGAGATGTGATTGGAAGCCAATTTTATGGAAGGAAAAATATTGTTTATGCCTAACTGGGGAACTCTGTTCAAAGTGACTCCATTCCAGGATGGGAGGGGCTTTGGATTGTTCACCTTCCTCCATCTTCCCATTAACATCTATATGACCTTGGAAAGGAAATGACACGTTGGTCTTGGAGGTCATATAACTTGGTACAGGAAGGACCAACACATAGTTTGCCTATTGGAGAATACCTGGGCCAGAAGCTAGACCATTCCCCAAGTGACCACCCTTGTCCAACCCATTACAGAAGTACATTTAAGTCATCTTGAAGAGAAGTCCTGGCCCCTTTTAGCTCTTCTTGACCCTACCTTCACCTTGCAGGGATGACTCTCTCTTTTTCCCTTAGGCCACATGATCCCGGTCTAGGCCAGCTGGAGAATCACGGCCCCCATGCTATGTACCTGGACTGAGCCAGCCCTCCTTATGGCTATCTATATTCTCTCTCTCTCTCTCTCTCTCTCTCTCTCTCTCTCTCTCTCTCTCTCTCTCTCTCTCTCTCTCCTCTCTCTCTCTCTCTCGTTCACTCTCTCGTTCTCTCTCTCTTCTCTCTCTCTCTCTCTCTCTCTCTCTCTCTCCTCTCTCTCATCTCGTTCTCTCTCTCTCCCTCCCCTCCCTCCCTCCCTCCCTCCTTCTCCCTCTGTCTCTCTCTGTCCTCTGTCTCTCTCTGTCTCTCTTACTCTTGCTCATTGCTTCTGTAGCCAGGAGGAGAAAAGGTTTTAATCTATACACTTTGCAGGCTTCTGTAACAAATCCTGAGCAGTTTTAAAATCCCAGGGCTGTGTGTGAATTCATTCACTTTCACTAACTCTCTGTTGGAGACTCCAACTCTGACAAGAGTAGTTTTTTTTTCATGTGATAGTGAGATCTAAAAACAAAGTGGATGTCCATGAATTAGAAAATAACTGAAATGTTAATCTGTGAAAGAAATGTACTATAAGAAACAATGACGACATGAATTTATGCAGAATGAAACAAGCCAAGCATAGAAAACAATGCACACAACGACTACAACAATGTAAAGGGAAAGAACAAAATAAAAAAAAAAAAAACCTGAATGCTATATAATTTTAATGTCTCAGCATGTTCCTGAAATAAATATTTGAGAATATATTTCTTTTCTTTCTTTTAGAGGAACTCTGTGGGAAAAAATGGTCACACTAATGTATGGCTGGTGGAACTGTGAATTAGTCAGACTTTCTAGAAAGCAATTTAGAATTATGTTTAAAAAAGAAAAAAATTCTTATACTCTAATGTTGTGTTGGGTTTTTCCTGAGCTACTTTCTTTTCTTCCTTGCCTTTTTTATTTTTTGGTTGTAATGGATGGTTCACTGGGAAGGGGTAGTGGTATATTCAGAAGCAGAGGTGACCAAAAAAACCTAAAACTATCAATAGTATTTTTTAAAAACATAAGCCTTGGTTAGGAAGAGCACTGATAAAAGGGGTGGGGTAGAGAATTGACTTATAGTTCAAGTAAATAAAGTTAGATTATTTTAAAAATGATCTTTCCCCATCTTCCAACCAAGCTAAAGGGATAAAAGGCCATGTACATAATAAACAATGCTATATGCTTGTATTTCTTGAAGGCTACAGGTTTAAAAGTAGAATATTTGACTATCTATTTATTCTGCTTTTTGTCTTTTAAGATGGGTCATTTTTTATAGTGCTGTAAAAACAACAAATAGCTGTAGAATTAAAACCCCATTATTTTAAAATGTCATGATTTATGATTTTCTTTTTAAATTTGGGGAAATAAAAATTTATATTCCTTTTTGAGTGTCACATCCACAGAGGTTTTCTGTTTGTCAGAATGATTGACTTTGTTTATAAAGGTTACAAATTCAGAAGCAAATTGGTAGATTGACATTTAAATCTAATTTTACAGGCATATAATCATAGGTATAAAATTTGAAATGGAAGTAAATTAGAATTATGAACATGTCATTGTCTCTGTCTTGATGTTCTAAAAAAGCAGGTCTTTTCCTCTGAAGGAGATGCACAATCCAATCTAAGTGCTATGAAAAAAAGATAAAATCCTGACAAAACTAATGTCAGAAGATCTTTGACCATTTAAATGACCAAAATCTTCCTGATTCTCCTTTTACAACATGAGAAGGAACAGCAATACATGAGAAAGGAACCATAAGAGGAGAATTTTTTTTCTTTTCTCTGCTACTGTGTCTCTCCTTGATTTTGACCTTCTTATATAAGAGGATTACTAACCTGGGGCTGGTGATTTAAAGCACCACAGTATGGGTTCAACATTCACTTTGCATGTGACCAATATTCTATGTATATCTATCTCTATATGTTCATTCAGATTTCAAACAAATAATTGATAAACATGTAAAAATGTATTAAGCACCTGCCATATACATAATACTGGGCTATACACTGTAGGAAATACAAAGACATAAAAAAAGTCTCTGTGGAACAGCTGTCAAGGAGCTTATAAATGAGCTGGGGAGACAATGCATTTCTATTTGAATAGTCAAGTAACAAAGCAGAAAGATTCAAGGACAATGCAGGTTGACAATGCAAGGAATACTATAAGGTGGGACTTGAATAATCCCCAAAGACTCCATGCATGTTTTCTCACATTCTCCATTCACAGATAACTAATCCATTCTTGCCAGTCAGTTAATTTAATTGTTTCTAGATTTTCATTCAAAATTGTTTCTTTAAGCTGCATGTGGCCCAGGGTTGTGTGTGTTATCTTAACTTTGTATTTCTCTCAGTTCAGTAAGTCCTTAGTAAATGTTTGTTGAATAGAAAATTCAGGATTCTTGTGTTCATCACTTTTCAGCATTTTAATGTATATAGGAGAGATGAAAGATCAAATATAAAATAAATATTTTTCTGCTTATGGCTTATTTTCCCCTCTGGTCCATTGAGACTCTGATAAGGACTTCATACAATTCAAAAATCTGTAGAAACATGAATAATTTTATGGGGTTCTATTATTCTCCTTGAAATGTGTTTCTAATTCTGAATCTCTTGAAAACACATGTGCATTGGTTTCTCCAGTTTTCACCAAGTGTTTTTTAATATATTATATGTTCATTGACCCTAATGTCTGGACTGAATTGCTTTTTACTCTCTGTCCAGTTACTATTTTCTTCAAATTATGAATCTCAAAGTCTTTCAGCTTCTTTCTTCCTCTCTACCTCAAATTGCAACCCACAGACACTGCCGTGAGGCCTCTACTAATGATGTATTGGAGGGAAATTCATCTCTGGTACAACACGATACAGAGTACAATTTTGTGCTACTAACAAAATGATGATTATTTTCCTTTCAGAATCCCCCAAAGTGACTGTTATCCCTTAATTGCAAATAGCCATCTGAATCTGCAAGTTACTACTGTAGATAACTGTGAATTCCTATTTCTTATGCTGTGGGTACTTGTATACACATAGATGTGTGTATATTTTATATAACTATACATACATATACACATATGCATGTGTGTATATCTTTACATATTTTAAGAGAAAGTGGAGTTGCTCCCTTGCCACATAATTAATGACACAGTCATACCATTACAGCTTAGACATCATCTAAAATATGTACCAGTGTTCAATATACTAGTTTCTGCATATTCTAGCTAATGGTAGCATTCTTTCTGCTATAGTTTTAGTTGTTAAAAGGAGCATTTCCATTAATAATTTCATTAGAACCAAAAAGAACTAGAATCAAAATGAGTCTCAATCTTCAAATAAATCTTATCCTTATGATTTCACTCCAGGTTGACAAATTTAAAAGTCTCCAATTTTAAATTGTTTCTAGGTTTCCAATTAAAATTGTTTCTTTAAGCTGTGTGTGGCCCAGGGTTGTATGTGTTATCTTAACTTTGTGTTTCTTTGTATATGGGGGGCGGGCAGAGCCAAGATGGAGGTGGGAAGGCAGGATTTCCCTGGAACTCCTATCCCCTAAACTCCAAAAAAGACAAAGGATGGCTCTAGCCAAAATATAGAGGGGCAGAACCCATAGAAAGACTGAGTGATACATTTTTCCAGTCCAAGTTAATTTAGAAGTTCCACAGGAAAGGTGTGTTTCACCAGGACCAGGGGTTGGGAAAAAAGCCTCGGCAGCAGCACAGCACAGCCCAGCACAGCTCAGCATAACCTAACCCAGAGATCACCAGCAACAGCTTGAAGGGGGCAGTGAGAGAACTCTGTTCCACCAGAATGAGTGTGGAGTGAGGAACACCAGCTGCAGTATTTGCAGTGAGAATCTGGAGAAAGCAGCCTGTACCCCCTGAGATGGTAAGGGAAGTCTGCAGAGATTTCTCTGTTCTCTCTGAGGTAGGACTCTGCTGTTTGCCTACACTCAGATATTGCAGTTTGATCTTCCATACTAAACCAAACTGGATGCCTCCTTATAGCTCCAGGACAGAGGGAAGTACTGGGCTATCTATATATCAAAGCACAGGCTAGAGAGCATAAGACCTTGGAAGAATAAAGGTCCCAGTGGGGTGTCCCCACCAAAAAACTCCAAACTTGGAAGTACTGTAAATTAGTCTTGGGCTGAGGAAATGAGTAAAAAACCGAAAAAGAAGAATCTGATCATAGAGAATTACTTTAGTCCCATGGAAGATCAAAACACATTACTCAGATGATGACAAAATTGAAACTTCCATATCCAAAACCTCCAAATGAAATAGAAAATGGGTTCAAAAAAAGACTTTGAAAAGCAATTAAGGGAGGTAGAGGAAAAATTGGGAGGAAAAATGAGAGTGATGCAGAAAAATCATGAAAACCAAATCAAAAGCTTGGTGAAAGATACAAAAAATACTGAAGAAAATTATATGTTAAAAGCCAGTTTAGGCCTAATGGAAAAAGCAAAACAAAAAGGCAAATGAGGAGAAGAATGCCTTAAAAAGCAGAACTGGCCAGCTGGAAAAGGAGAGAAGAAAATAACTCTTTCAAATGCAGAATATAAATAAAGGAAGCTGATGACTTTGCAAGAAATCAGAAAGAAAGAAAACTCTTCCAAAAAAGTCAAATATTAGAAGAAAATGTGAAATATCTCACCGGAAATACAACTGACCTTGAAAACGGATCCAGAAGAAATAATTTAAAAATTATTGAGCTATCTGACAGACATGACCAGGAAAAGAGGCTAGATTTCATTTTTCAAGAAATAATACAGCAAAATTGCTCTGAGATCCTAGAAGCTGAGGGTAAAATAG
Organism: Macrotis lagotis; assembly: GCF_037893015.1. NCBI lineage: Eukaryota > Metazoa > Chordata > Mammalia > Peramelemorphia > Peramelidae > Macrotis > Macrotis lagotis. Next base: position 723,724,286 of record NC_133658.1, on the reverse strand, counting down.
AAATCAAGAGAATTCACTGGTCACCTCCTGAAAGAGATCCCAAAAGAAAAACTTCCAGGAATATTATAGCCAAATTCCCAAACTCCCAAATCAAAGAGAAAATTCTAAAAGCTGCCAGAAACAAACAATTCAACTACCAAGGCTCCATAGTCAGGATTACACAGGATCTGGCAGCATCTACATTAAGGGCTTGTAGGGATTGGAATAGGATATTCCGGAAGGCACAAGCTCTTGGTTTACAACCGAGAATCAACTACCCAACAAAAGTGAACATTCTCTTTCAGGGGAAAAGATGAACTTTCAGTGAAACAGGGGACTTTCAAAATTTCCTATCGAGATGACCAGACCTGAACAGAAAGTTTGATCTCCAAATACAGGACTCTGGTGCACCATAGAGGCAGTGGAAAAGAAGGACTAACTATGAGGAACTTGATGTTGAACTGTTTTTATTCCTTCATGGGAAGAATATATTGATATCTCATATGAACTTTCTCATTATAAGAGCTGCTAGGAGCATATATATATATATATATATATATATATATATATACAGGACATAGGAAGGAATGGAATATAATGGCATGATGTGGTAAAGGGATGGAGTCACTGGGTGATGGGGGAAAGTACTGGGAGGAAGGAAAAGGAGATGAAGAAGAAGCTGAGAGATTTCACATAAGAGTCAAGTAAAAAGCTTTTTCAGTGGAGTGGAGGGGGAGGAGGCAAGGAGGAATGAGGGAGCTTTCATTCTTATTGAAAATGGCTCAGGGAGGGGGCAGCTAGGTGGCATAATGGATAAATCACCGGCCTTGGAGTCAGGAGTACCTGGGGTCAAATCCGGTCCCAGACACTTAATAATTACCTAGCTGTGTGGTCTTGGGCAAGCCACTTAATCCCATTTTGCCTTGCAAAAAAAAAAAACCTAAAAAAAAAAGAAAAGAGAAAGAAAATGGCTCAGGGAGGAAATGACACACACTTAATAGGGTAAGGAAATCTATCTTTCCCTGGAGAAGGATAGGAGGAAAGGGACAATGAGGGGGAATGGGGGGAGGGAAGGGGGTAAATAGGTGATACAAGAGAGGGAAGATTGAGGGAGAGGGTACTCAGATTCAACATACTTTTTGACAGGACCAGGATGAAAGGAGAAAGAGAAAAGAATAAATGAGAGTGGGGAGAAGTAGAGTGAAGGTACAGCTAGTAATAGAAACTGTGGAAAAAATATTGAAGCAACTTCTCTGGTGGACTTATGATAAAGAAAGAAACTCACCCCAGAGACAGAGTCACTGAAATATGAACACAGACTGAAGTACAAATTTTTTTTCCTCTCTCTCTCTCCATTCTTGAAGTTTCTCATCTTCTTGGGGTGGGGATTTATGTTTATTCTTATGTTTACTCTTACAACACATTCAATTTATACCTATGTATGCCATAGAAACAGTGTAGAGACTATAAGAAAGTTATATGTGTGGGGGGCAGGGAAGGGAGGGTGGTTGGAAAAATTGTAGAATTCAGAGCCTTGCAAAAAACTGGTGGGTACATATTAGTATTTTATATAATTGGAAAATAAATAAAATATTAAAATGTCCAAAAAAAGCTATATGGTTAGGTGTGAAGAAAAACTTATTTCTGTCTTGAGGTATTTTTTTCCCTTTCTACATTATTTAGGTTGCTATATAAGTTATGTAAGGCAGTCAGATGGACAGTGGGCAGTTCTAGGTCTGATGTTAGGAAGACTTATCATCATGAGTACAAATCTGATCTAAGACATTAGCAATGTGACCCTGGTCAAGTCACTTAACCCTGTTTGCCTCAGTTCCTCATCTATAAAATGACCTGAAAGGAAATGGCAAACCACCTCAGTCAAGAAAATTTAGATATGACTAAAAAGACTGAACAACAATACTTTGTTTTTCTGTAAAGTATACATGTTCAGTTGGGGAAGAACAATAGGGGCATGAATCAGTTATATAAATGAAATACCAATTTTCTGGCACACACTTGAGTTAGTTGGGAATGGTGAAGGAAAGATGGGGGGAAAGTACCAGGAAACACATAAAAGAAAAATTGGGGGGGGGGATTGTATAGAGTTAGAAGTCCACAAAGTCTAAAATCAAATGATGAAAATGCTTACAAAAACTAGAGAGCCAATTGAGAGTTGGAAAGAGGAAATTTAGACAAAGTATACACACTCTCCTATTCAGTGAAAAGAGTAAAATGCAGTTCTGACTATAATATGTTTAGAGTCAAACCTGGTGACTGATAGAGATTTTAAACCTGAGGAAATAGATGAGATCAATCTGGAACAAGTATGAAAAGATGTAACATGTTACTTAGATCTGAGGTTTCAAGATATATCTTGAGTTAGAGCAGAAGCTAGATTTTAATCATGTGCTACAAAAAGCAAATGGGTTTTAAGAGTAATCCCAAATATGCAAAAAATTATCAGATTGGATAGTCCTAAAACATCTTTTCATGAAGAAGCTAAAGAAGGGACATCCAATCAAGAAGGCAGATAGGACTTCTGTTGAGCATGCCTGAGATTCCTCTTGACAGATTTTAGGAATGGTAGATTGTAACAAAGATCAGAGTGAAACATCTTCCAGATGGTCTATCTGGGGGTGGTGGTGGTGATGGTGGGGTAGTATGGGTGTTCCCAGGGCAGAAAGCAGAGACCCAAGACAGGGGTGGCAGGGTGAGGCTGGAGAGCTAACCTGCAGCCATGGGAACAGAGGCTTTGGAGTTGACACTTGGCTGCCTGGTGGATGGCTCTAGCATGAAGTTTGGAAAGCTCCAGCTTGGGTGCCCAGGACCCACATTCAGCCTGCATGACTAGTCTAAATGGCCCGACCCTGAGAGTGAGCCTCTGGCATTCAGAGCAAGGAAGAGGGCCTGGAGTCTTGCAGTAAACAGTAGAAGACCCCAGGACTGCTATTCAAAAAGACTGCTATTCAATAAGATTAACCTGGTTATATCCCTACTTGGAAGGAAAATTTTTAAAACTTGAAAATGGTAACACTATTAGAAGGAGTATACTTAGGCTGAAGATATGGTCATAGGTTGATTTTGATATAATAATTTAAAAGAAATTAAAATTTTAAAAAAGGAGGGATTATAATGGGACTGCAGGAAAGGGAAGACAGAATGGGGTAAATAAATAATAACATGTGGAGAGGTGCAAAGGACCTATTGTAACAAAGAGAAAGAAGGGAGAGATTGAGAACTGCTTGAATCTTACTCTCATTGGGTTTGACTTAAAGAGAGAATAATACATACACTTAATTGGGCTTAGAAATTTATTTTCTAATTCAAGTAGTAGAATAGAGGGAAGGAAGAAGGAAAAAAAGGGAAAGAGGGAAGAAAAGGGATGGGGGGCTGAAAGAAGGAGGGACAGATTGAAGAAGATGGTATTCAGAAGCAAAACCCTAGTGAGGAGGGATAGGGTGAAGGGAGGGAAAAGAGTACACATGAAGGGAGATAACGTGGAAGATAATAACAATTTAGGTATTGTACCTGTGAATGTGAATGGAATGAACTCTCCCTAAAATGGAAATGAATAGCAGAGCTGATTGAAAATCAGAATCTTATGCTGCTTACAAGAAATGCATTTGAAGCAGAGAGATACCTACAGAGTAAAGGTAAAAGGCTGGAGCAAAATATATTATTCTTCAGTGAAGTGAGAAAAGCAGGGGGTAGCAATCCTTATTGCAGACAAAGCAATTGTAAAAATAGATTTCATTAAAAGGGGTAAGGAAGGAAACTACATCCTGCTAAGCAGTACCATAGACAATGAAGTCATTTCAATATTGAACATGCATGAATAAAGCAATATAGCATCTAAATTCTTGGAGGCATAGCTAAATGAGTTACTGGAAGACATAGGCAGTAAAACTATACTGGTAGGGACCTCAACTTCCCTCTCTCAGAATTAAATAAACATAAACAAGATGGAAGGTAAGGAGGTGAATAGAATATTAGAAAATTCAGTTATGGTAGATCTCTGAAGACAGTTGAATAAAGATAGAAAGGAATATACCTTTTTTCATGGCATCTATACAAAAATTGATCATGTATTAGAGCACTAAAAATCTAGTAATCAAATGCAGAATGGCAGAGATAGTAAATGAATTCTTTTCAAAGTGTGATGTAATGAAAATCACATTCAATTAAGGGCCATGGATAGATCTAAAATTAATTGGAAATTAAATAACCTAATTTTTAAAGAATGAGTGAATCAAACAACAAATCATAGCAATAATTAATAACTTCATCCAAGACAATGACAATAAAGACACAACTTGGGGGGGGATACAGTCAAAGCAGATATTATGGGAAATATTATATTTCTAAATGCATTCATGAATAAAATAGTCATAGAGGAGATCAATGAATTGGGCATACAACTAAAAAATCTATAGCAAAAACAAATTAAATATCCCCAATTAAATATCAAATTAGAAATTCTGAAAATCAAAGGAAAAAGTTAATAAACATTGAAAGTAAGAAAACTAATGAATTAATAAATAAAACTGAATTGGTTTTATGAAAAATCAATAAAATAAATAATTTCATTAATTTGAATAAAAAGAAGAAAATCAATTTATCAATATCAAAAATGAAAAGAAATTAATTCACCAACAATAAGGAGGAAATTAAAGTAATAATTTGGGGGTATTTTTCCCAAGTGTATGATAATAAATTTGACAATGAAATGAAATGGATGAATATTTACAAATATATATAAGCTGCCCATGTTAAAATAAGAGGAAATTAAATACTCAAATAACCCCATCTCAGAAAAAGAAATTGAACAAGCCATTAATGAACTCCCTAAGAAAAATTCTCCAGGGCCAGTTGAATTCACAAATGAATTTAACCAAACATTCAAGGAATAATAAGTTTAAATTCTATACAAACTGTCTGAAAACAGGTAAAGAAGGAGTTTTGCCAATTTTCTTCTATGACACCAATATGGTGCTGATACTTAAACCATACTAAAACCGGAAGAATCAAAAGAAAGAAAGAAAATTAAAAACCAATTTCCCCAATTAATGAGGATGCAAAATTTTTAAAAAATTTTAGCAAAGTAATTTTTATATCAATTTATTCCTAGGATACTATACTATGATAAAGAAGAATTTATTTTAGGAATGCACAGTTGGTTTAATTTTAGGGAAAACTATCAGCAAAGTTGACCCTATCAATAGCAAATAATAGAAATCATATGATTATTATTTCAATAGAGATTGAAAAAGCTTTTGATAAAATATAGCACCCATTCCTATTAAAATATTACAGATGAATAGAGGAATAAATGGAGTGTTCCTTAAAACAATAAGCAGTGTCTAACACCATCAATACGTATTATATCTAATGGGGAGAGGATAGAAGCATTCCCAATAAGATCAAAGGTTAAATAAGGATATCTGTCATCACCACTGTTATTCAATACTGTATTAGAAACTTTAGCCTTGGGGTGGCTAGGTGGTGCAGTGGATAGAGCACTGGCCCTGGAGTCAGGAGTACCTGGGTTCAAATCTGGTCTCAGACACTTAATAATTACCTAGCTGTGTGGCCTTGGGCAAGTCACTTAACCCCATCTGCCTTGCAAAAAAACCCTAAAAGAAATCTAGAAACTTTAGCATTAGCAATAAAAGAAGAAAAAGAAATTGAAGGACTTAGAAGAGGTAATGAAGAAACAAAGCTCTCACTTTTTGCATTTGATATAATGGTGTACTTAGAGAACCCCAGATCATCTAAAAAGCTACTTGAAACAATTAACAACTTAACAACTTTAGCAAGTTGAAGGATATGAAATAAGCCCACAAAATAACTAGTATTTGTGTGTATATATATATATATATATATATATGTGCATATATATGCAAATATATATATATATATATATATATATATATATATATATGTATATATACTAGCAAGACATAGTAATAAGAGATAAAGAAATTCCATTCAAAGTTACAGCAGACAACATAAAATATTTGGGATTTGAAACCATCTATAAAACACTATTCCCACAAATAAATTCACATTTAAAAAACTGGGTAAATGTCCATTACTCATAGGTAGACTGAGATAATATAATAAAAATGACAATTCTACCTAAATTAAATTACTTTTTCCAGTGCCATACCAATCAAACTTCCAGAAAAATTATTTATTGAGCTAGAAAAAATAGTAACTAAATTAATATGGAGGAACAAAAGGTCAAGGACATCAAGACAATTAATGAAAAAAATGTATAGGAAGGAGCTCTAGTCATACCAGATCTAAAATTATATAATAAAGCATTAGTCATGAAAACTGTTTGGTACTGGCTAAAAAAATACAGTGATGGATTGTTAGAATAAATGATGCAGAAATGTAATGGTAATAAATTACTATAGTAATCTGCTATTTGATAAATCAAATATTCCAGCTTGTAGGATAAGAACTCACTCTTTGATAGCAAATTCTGGGAAAACTAGTATGGCAGAAAGTAGGCATAGACCAACATCTCAAACCCAATACCAAGATAAGGTTGAAATGGGAACAAGATTTAGATATAAAAGGTGATAGCATAAGCCAATTGGAAGAACAAGAGATAATTTATCTGTCAGATCTATGGAAAGGGGAACTGTTTAAGACCAAGACCAAGACAAAATGAATAATTTTGGTTATATTAAATTAAAAAGTTTTTGAACAAGCAAAACCAATACAGTCAAGATTAAAAGGAATGCATTAAATTGGGAAACAATTTTTATAACCAGGTTTCTGGTAAAGGACTAATTTCTAAAATATATAGGGAACTGCTTCAATTTTATAACAAAAATGTCATTCCCCAATTGATAAATGATCAACAGTTATGGAAAAACAATTCTCAGATGAAGAAATTAAAACTATCTATAGTCAAATGAAATTATTCTAAATTAGGATCAGGAAAATGCAAATTAAAACAATTCTGAGGTACCAGATCACACCCATATGATTGACCAATAGGACCATAAAAGGAAAATAATAAGTAGTGGAAGGGTATAGGAAAACTGGGACACTAATGCATCATTGGTGGAGTTGTGAACTGATTCAACCTTTCTGGAAAGCAATTTGGAATTATGTCCAAAGGGCAATAAAGCTGTGCACAATCTTTGACCTAGCAATACTACTACTAGGTCTGTATCCTAAAGATACCACAGAAAAGACTAAAAATCTCACATGTAAAAAATATTCATAACAGCTCTTTTTGTGGTGCAAAGAATTGGAATTGAGGGGATACCTATCAACTTGCAAAAAGGCTGAATAAATTGTGATATATATGTATGTGGTGGAACACTATTGTTCTATAAGAAGTCATGAGGGATGGGATTTCAGAAAAGCCTGGAAGGACTTAATACAAACTGATGCATAATACAATGAGTAGAAATGGAAGAACATTATACATATTAATAACACTGGGTTAACTATAGTAGTCAACTATAGTAGACTTATTAATTTCAGAAGTATAATAATCAAAGATAATTCTGAAAGACTTGTGATGAAAGATGCCATCCATCTCCAGGGAGGGAATTGTGGAATCTGAATGCAGACCAAATGCAATCCAAAGCTTGCTATCTTCAATTTCTTTTCCTTTTTTTTTTTTGCAAGATGATCTGGTTAAGTGACTTGCCCCCAGTCACACAGTTAGGTAATTATTAAGTGTCTAATCCCAGAATTCAATTGCTGCTCTACCTAGCTTCCCTTTATCTTCAATTTTTAA